>NC_045430.1:56667960-56967960 GCF_902635505.1 Sarcophilus harrisii
TCCAATTGATGGGCATCCATTCATTTTCCAGTTTCTAGCCACTACAAACAGGGCTACCACAAACATTTTGGCACATACAGGTCCCTTTCCCTTCTGTAGTATCAACTTGGGGTATAAGCCCAGTAGAAACAATGCCGGATCAAAGGGTATGCACAGTTTGATAACTTTTGGGGCATAATTCCAAATTGCTCTCCAGAATGGTTGGATTCGTTCACAGCTCCACCCACAATGTATCAGTGTCCCAGTTTTCCCGCATCCCCTCCAACAATCATCATTATTTTTTCCTGTCATCTTAGCCAATCTGACAGGTGTGTAGTGGTATCTCAGAGTTGTCTTAATTTGCATTTCTCTGATTAATAGTGATTTGGAATACTCTTTCATATGAGTGGTAATAGTTTCAATTTCATCATCTGAAAATTGTCTGTTCATATCCTTTGACCATTTGTCAATTGGAGAATGGCTTGGTTTCTTATATATTAGAGTCAGTTCTCTATATATTTTGGGAATGAGGCCTTTATCAGAACCTTTAACTGTGAAGATGTTTTCCCAGTTTGTTGTTTCCCTTCTAATCTTGTTTGCATTAGTTTTGTTTGTACAGAAGCTTTTTCATTTGATGCAATCAAAATTTTCTATTTTGTGATCAATAATGGTCTCTAGTTTGTCTTTGGTCGCAAATTTCTTCCTCCTCCACAATTCTAAGAGCTAAACTATCCTATGTTCCTCCAATTTATTTATAATCTTTTTGTTGCAACTCTCTTAACTTCTTTTTTAGGAAGTTAGATGCTAAACCACTTGATGTATATATGTTTAATATTGATATTGCTTCATTGTCTATGCTACCCTTTAGCAAGAGAAACTATATCCTTCTATAAAGTTCCTTATTTCTTTTAATTAGATCAATTTTTGCTTTTGCTTGATCTGAGATAAGGATGCTCCTGGCTTTTTTTTTAACTTCATCTGAAGCATAATAGATTCTGCTCCAGCCTTTTACTTTGACTCTATATATAGCTCCCTGCTTTAAATGTGTTTCCTGTAAACAACATATTGTAGGGTTCTGACTTTTGATCCAGTCTGCTATCCCCCCCCCCCCACTTTATGGGAGAATTCATCCCATTCACATTTTCAGTTAAAATTATTAATTCTGTATTTCCTGCCATCTTATTATCCTCAAAATATGCTTTTCTTTTTCTTACTTCCCTTACCTCCCTCCCCAGTATTAAACTTATAGGCACCACTTGCCCCATGCAGCTCTCCCTCTTTAGAATTCCTCCCACTCTCTTTGAATCCCTTCCCTTTTCTTGTATCTTTCCCTTATTACTCTTTTCCTTTTTCCCTTTTCCTCTCCTACTTTTTAAGGAGGTGAAAGAAGTTTGTCTGTAAACCAATTATGTCAATTATTTTCTCTTTTAGCCAGATCTGATGAGAGTAAGATTCACACAATGTTCTTTCACCTCTCTAAATTCCCTCAGATCCTCTCTAAATTCCCTCAGATATGATAGGTTTTCTTTGCCTCCTAGTAGTTTCCCTCTTTTTATCTCCCCTTTTCCCTTTTTCTGATACTAGCCCCTACTTCATTTTTTTAATATTATGTCAGTAAAAATCAAATTATACATGCACTCTTTATGCATGTCCATAACAGAAATACAGTTCTCAAGAGTTCTTTTTACCTTTTTCTGCTTCTCTTGAGTCCTATAGTTGGAGGTCAAATTTCTTGTTTAGCTCTGGTTTTTTCCTTAGAAACAAATGGAATTCACCTGTTGCATTAATTGTCCATCTTCTTCCCTGGAAGAAAATGCTCAGCTTAGCTGGGTAGTTTATTCTTGGTTGCATTCCAAGTTCTTTTGTCTTTTGGAATATCAGATTCCAGGCCCTTTGATCCTTTAATGTGGAAGCATCTAGATCCTGAGTGATCCTTATTGTGGTTCCTCAATATTTGAGTCGTTTTTTTTTTCTGGCTGCTTGTAATATTTTTTCCTTTGTCTGATAGTTCTGAAATTTGGCCACAATATTCCTTGGAGTTTTTATTTTGGGGTCTCTTTCAGAAGGTGTTCAATGAATTCTTTCAATGTCTATTTTACCTTCTGATTCTAGTACATCTGGGCAGTTCTCTTTGATGGTTTCCTATAAAATAGTGTCTAGGCTCTTTTTTTTCATCATGCTGTTTAGGAAATCCAATAATCCTCAGATGATCTCTCCTAGATCTATTTTACAGGTATGTTGTTTTTCCAGGTAGATATTTAACATTTTTTCTATTTTTTCTTTTTTTTTTTTTTTTGGTTTTGCTTAACTGATGTGTCTCAATGAATCATTAATTTCTATTTGTTCAGTTATGATTTTTAATGAGTTATTTTCTTCATTACTTTTTTTACTTCTTTTTGTATATGTCCAATTGAGTTTTTAAATGAGTTGTTTTGCTCTATGGAATTTTTTTCCATTTCATTTTTTTACTGAGTTATTTTTTTTTCCAATTCACAAATCCTACTTTCCTGGGAGTTCTTTAACTCTTCCAATTCACATTTCAGGAAGTTGGGTTTTTTTTCCACTTTATCAAATTTTTCTTTAAGTGAATTATATGCATTTTCCATATTCTCTTGCCAAGCTTCTCTTTCCTTTCCCCATTTTTTTCTAGCTTTCTTTTTTTTTAAGTTTAAGGATGGCCTTTATTTTTTAAAAAAGTCTTTAGGACTACAAATTACAAAGGAAGCAGATCACTACAGTAGAAACCTATTAGATACATAATATCTAAGTATGAAAACTTTAACATACACTCCACTCACAAGACTATCAGTTATAATGCTCTTCCTTATAAGGCTATTATACTTTCAAATTATATTACACTTCATTTCTTCAAGGTGTATCTTTAATTTTAAATACCAAATTCTTGGCTCTTAATGGCACATGCTAAGATAGGGCATATTTCACTGAAGTCCTGGTGACAGTTTCCAGCTTTGGTGAAGAGTTAAGAACACCTTATTTCATAATGGTAACTTAAAATATTGTTTCCCTACCACAAAATTTAGCTGCCAGAAATGAGGCAACAATTACCTACTCATCTTCTAACGGCTATGCTATATGAGAAGACAAATTATCAGCAAAGATAAAGTAAAAAGGTAAGCCATCAGAATAAAAAGAAAGCTGGAAAGGAAACTTTTTGGCTTGTGGCAATAAGAACATGGCAACTGGGGTAGATATTAGGCAAATGCTCAAGTCATCCCTGTATACACTAAAGAATGAAGACAGTCCAGTATGGCCAAGTGGTATCACATCATTGCATTTCAATATAACAAACAGGGTGACTATGCCAATAGGACAGATCTGACAAGGTTAGGCTTGGAGTCTCAAAAGGGCTCTTTGTAATCTATAATACATTGGTCACTTAACATATTAAACAATTTTGCTGAATTTAGGACATTTGTCATTTCCTTGCATGCACTCCCTTTAATGATTCCTATTGTAAGAACTTAAAAGTTCTCCAGAGTCTAGCTTTCTTTTAAGATCTTTTATAATTTCTTCTAGGAGAGCCTTGTGTGATGGGAATCAGGTTACATTCCCCCGTTGGGGTTTTGTCTGGAGATTGTCTGCTATTAGTCTCCTTGTGGTTGAAAACCTGCTCTTTTTCTGTATAGAAGCCATTGATTGTTAGCGTACACTTGGCTTTTTTACTCATTTAAAAAAAAAAAAGACCCTTAGGTTCTGCCTGCAGGTCAAGGAGGTTACCAGCTTCCTCTGCACAGTAGTTATCCTGCAAATGGGCTGCTAAGAGCCGCCCAACTGTGGTAGTGCCCTGGGAAGAGCCCCACACAAAAGTGTTTCTGCCTTGGGAAGTGCAGCTGCATGACAGAAATTCTATTGCCCCAGATAGAGTCCCCCTGCTGTGCAGATTTGTGGTTGCTCCGGGAAGAACCCCCTACCTCCCCATCCCCCCTTAGATTTGTGGCTGCTGCAGGCACAGCCCTCCTGCTGTGCAGATTTGTGGCTGACCTGGGCAAAAGCCCCACACTACACAATGGGGTTGCATAGCTGTTCTGTGGTCTGTGCTGAGTCACTTCCAGTGCTGGGTAGATGTAGCTAGATCTTGTTAGATTCTGACCTTTTTTGGAGTACACTCTACCCTTGGCCTTTTTGTAACTTCTCTGCTGATCTATTTCTTTGCATCCAAAACAGAGCAGCCAATTTGTGATAGAGTCCTCCTTGCAAAATCTCCACCCATGGAGACTGCTGCCGCCCCCATTCACTCACTGTGCTAGCCTCTGCATTCTACCTCCCTGCCTGCACTGGCTTGCTCCCACTGATCAGGAAAAACTTTTCCTGGTGATCTTCCAGATTATTTTTGGCTGGTAATTTGTTGTTCGCTCAACATTTGTGGATTTTTACCAGTCAAGCACTATTTCTTCTTTCTGAGGCTGAATCTGACAATTAGTAGTGAGGGTAGAAAAGGAGCTTGGAATGAAATGTATATCGTCTCCACTATCTTGGCTCTGCCCCCAAAAAACTGTTTTAAAAAGTAGAATGGGCCAAATTGAAAAGGAGCTACAAAAATCTACTGAAGAAAACAATTTCTTAAAAATTATTATCAGTCAAGGGGAAAAGAAAGTACAAGATCTAATGGAGGAATACAACATCTTGAAAGATAGAATTAGGGGCAGCTAGGTGGCACAGTGGGTAGAGCACCAGCCCTGAAGTTCAGGAGGACCTGAGTTCAAATCTGATCTCAGACACTTAACACTTCCTACCTGTGTGACCCTGGGCAAGTCACTTAACCCCAATTGCCTCAGCAAAAAAAAAAAAAAAAAAAAAAAAATTCAAAAAAAAAAAATGAAAAAAAATGGGGGGTGGGAGGTGGGGTGGAATACCTTATAGCAAAAACAACTGACCTGGAAAAACTGTTCCAAGAGAGACAATATCAAAACCATCAGATGACCTGAAAGCCATAATCAAAAGAAGGACCTGGACAACATCTTTCAAGAATTTTCAAGGAAAACTGGTCTGATATCCTGGAACTAGAAGACAAAATAAGCATTTAAAGAATGCACCAATCACCTCAGGAAGGAAATTCAAATTAAAAACTACAAGGAGAATTATAGCCAAATTGTAGAACTATCAATCCAAGGGGGAAATACCACTTGGCCAGAAAGAAACAAGTCAATTATCAAGGAGTCGCAATCAGGATTACGCTGGATTTGACAGCTGTAGAAGAATCAGAAGTCATAGAACAGGATGTTCTTGAAGACAAAGGAGCTAGGACTATAGCCAAGAATCACTTAATTAGCAAAATTAGGCATGATACATCAAAGGGAGGAAATGCTCATTCAATGAAATAGAAGGATTTCAAGCTTTCATAAGGAACAGATCAGAACTAAATAAAAAATTTGACCTCCAATATTAAGACCCAAAAGAAACATAAACAGGTTTTTAAAAAAAGGAAAAGATTCAATAAAACTAAATTGTTTACAGCCCTACATGGGAAAATGATATTTGTAATTGTTAAAAATTATATCACTAAGTGAATGTAGACTGGTGAAAAATCAAGATGACTTGGGGCAGAACAGGGGTCCTTCTGGTATAACCCAAGAAGATCTAAAGAAAGACCCCAGTCTTTCTAAACTTTATGGAATTGACCAGTGTGAAGTGCAAACACCTCCAGGCTAGCTTCACAGAAACGCCAAGTGGGAACTCCAAGGGGGGTGGGGGTGGAGGTTGAGGGCTTTTGTTGAAACCATAGCAGGAATCACAGAAACTTCTACCTCCTAGACAGAGGGGAATCAGGGGTCTTGATCCAGCTGTGCTACATGGAAGGTAGCCCTGGACAAGAAAGAACCAGCACACCTGGTGATGCAGAAGCAGTACAGCAGAGGTACTGCTTGCTGTAAGCACTTGCAGAAGGGTAGAGCTTTTGGTTTGAGGTTCCAGGTTAGGAGGAGATCTGAAGGAAAACTAGAGGCACCTTCTCCCACTTCACAATTAGAGGTGCTTACACACTAATATTCTCAAAAAAAAGAAGAAGAAGAAGAAGAAAGAAGAAAGAACCCAACCATAGAAACTCGCTATGGGAACAGAGAAGGCCAGGGTTCATCTTCAGAAGAGGACACTGAAATAAAAGTTTCTTCTATCCCAAAGACTAACATTAAATAGCTCTCTGCCCAAAGAAAATTTATAGAACTTTAAAAAGAATTTAAAAATTAAATGAGAGACACTGAAAAAAGCTAAAAATAAAAACCATCCAAGAAAAGTAGTAAGATCATGAAAAAAGTTAACCAATGAGAAAAGGAAACACAATCCCAAAGATGATAATAAATCTTTGAAAACTAGAATTGGGCAAGGGAAAGCCTATGAACCTATGAGAGGCCATGAAATAACAACAGAATGTAAAAAATAGAATAGAATGTGAAATATCTTATTTCAAAAAATCCAACAGATCTTGAGAACAGATTAAGGAGAGAAAATATAGAAATAATTACACTACTGAAAACTGTGACCAAAAAACCCTTGACACAATAATACAAGAAATAATCCAAGAAAATTGCCTTGGAGCAATAAGAAGTGGAAAAAGTAGAAATAGAAAAAAATCACCAAAAAAACACATAGGAATATTATTGCCAAATTTTGGTACCCTTAGATCAAAGAGAAAATCTTACAAGAAACAAGAAAAAAACAAACATGCTAGAGCTGCAATTAGACTTGTACAGGATTTATCAATAGCCACAATAAAGGACCACAGGTCCTAGAATCATATATACCAGCAATTAAAAAAACTAGGTCTTCAGCCAAAAAACCTTATCCAACAAAATTATATATAATATTGAATGAAAAAAAAAGACATTCAAAGAACTTGCAGATTTTCAGGACTTTCAACAATACCTGGACTCAATAGAAAAATTTAACACATAAGAACCAATATCAAAGTTTAATTTCAAGGAACTTAACATAGACAAATCATTTGTGTTTTCTTACATCGAAATATATATACTTTTGATATCAACAGTTGGATAGTTCAAAAGAAAAATTGGGGAAGAGTTAAGGTAAAAATAGTAATTATATTATGCAAATGAAATATAAAGGAAGTACAGACACAGAAGAATTAGAGAGAGGTGGGCTCAGAGTTCTGAAAACCTACTCACCAAACATTACATATATACACCATGAAGAGTATATAGCACACTCCAAAATCTATAAAGAAATAAGGAGGGAGGGATGGGTAGAGGGGGAAGGAAAGGGTGAGGGAAGAATACAAGGGAAAGATTCATGGGGGAAGGGGGCAAATTAAGGAGATGAAGTAAAGCAAAGAGTTAGCAGAAATAGGAAAGATATGTGTGTATATGTATGTGTGTATCTATGTATCTATATATGTATACATAAATATCCTTATGTAACTATAACCTACTTGGGGGAGCAGGGGATGAATGGAAGGGGAAAAGAATAAAATAAAAAAGTGTGCAGCAAAAAACAAAAAGCCATTTACAAAGAAATAAAGATGGACACTCACGAATATAATTTCTTCTACTATAATATATCCCATCTTGAACTAAATTTATTGTTATATATTTTTAATACTCTCTGATGTTCTGCTGGGCACATAATAATGTTCTGTTTTGTCTTGTTTTGTTTTTCTTCTTTTCTTTTTTATTGTTTTTTCTTAATAAAATAAAAAAATTATCTCTCAAAAAAAGAAACATATTGAGAACTAAAGGGCTATCAAACTGTGCATGCCTTTTGATTCGATTCAGCAATGTCACTACTGGGTCTCTATTCCAAGGAGATCATAAAAAAAGAGGGAAAAGGACCCATATATACAAAATAAAATAACACCTTATAGAGTTATCATGAGGAACAAATGACATGATATATTATATATAACGCTTTGCAAACCTTAAGGAGCTATGGAAATATTATTATCAATTTGCACAAATATGGAAATAACTAGCAACTAAGAAAGTCAGTTTATAATGAAGGAAGGTCAACTCGATCCAGATAGCTGTGACCTAGAATATATAAAAATTGTTTTATGTCTAATATAAAATTTGGGATGACTCCTTTAAAAAGCTATATAAATAATAGTACATATTAGAAGACATATACATAGACAGAGGATACGAATAAAGTTGAATTTGAGACAATAAAAAATATAAGAGATGAGAAAGAGAAATACATTGAGTGCAAAAGAAAATAAAAGTTGTAATTGGGTAAGTTATCTCACATGATGAGGTATGAAAGATCTATTACAGTAAATGGGGAAGATGAGAAAATGGATGATGAGCATCATTTGAACCTTAATTTCATTAGCATTTGCTCAAAGTGGGAATAATATACACAATCAGCTGAATATAAAAAATCTATCTTACCCAAAGTAAGGGAAGTAAGATGAAGGAGATTAAGAAGTGGGGTGGAAACTGGCTGAAAGGAGAGCAGATCAGGGGAGTTGGTAGATAGAAACAAGACCCTGGTGAGGAGGGAAAGGCTGAAAGGAGAGAGGAAGAAAGAATAGGATACAGGGAAATACACAAATATTAATTATAACTGTTAAATAAACTGTTAAATAAATTATTACTCTTAATTATAAACTGAATGGGATGAATTCTCTTCTCAAAGAAAATGGATAGCCGAATAGATCAAAAAACAGAATCCTACAATATATTGTTTATAAGAAACCCACTCAAAGCAAAGATACATACACAGAATAAAGATAAGGGGCTAGATCAGAATCTATTATGCTTCAGATAAACTATAAAAAGCAGTAGTAGTGAATCTGTTCTAAATTCTTAAAGAAGTTAAGTGAGTTACAGGAAGAAATACATAGCAAAACTTTATTAATAGAGACCTTAACTGTCTCCTCTCAGAACTTGATAAATCCAACCAAAAAATAAACAAGAACGAAACTAAGGAGGTTAAGTAGAATATTAGATACCATAAGCAAATTGAAACAAGGAATAGTCTACCTCTGACCTATGGGAAAGGGAAAAATTCATGACTAAATGAGTGATAGAGAGCATTATAAAATATAAAACAAATAATTTTGAATATGTTAAATTAGAAAGCTTTTGTCCAAAAAGAAAAAACACTAATACAACCAAGAATACAAGGAAAGAAGAAAGTTAGGAAACAAACTTTACAAGTGTCTCTGATAAAGGCCTCATTTCTCAAATATACAGAGAATTGACCCAAATTGTGCAAAGCCTTTGACATACCAATACCACTATTAGGTCTAAAGCCAAAGAATTAGAATAAAGGGAAACTGATATATATTGCAAAAAATATTTATAGCATCCTTTTTTAATGGATATTGAGAGGATGCCTATCATTTGGGAAATGGTTGAACAAGCTGTGGTATATGCATGTAATGAAATACTATTGTTCAGTAAGAAAATGATCAACAAGCAAATTTCAAAAAAATCTCAAAATACTTGTATGAACTAATGCAAAGTAAAATGAGCAAAACCAGGAAAACAGAGTTTCAGCAACATTGTACGATGAGCAACTATGAAAGACTCAGCTATTCTCAGCAACACAATGATCCAAGACAAGTACAAAGAACTCATAAAAGAAAATGCTATATATAATCAGATAAAGAACTGAAGAATCTGCAGATGGAAATATATTTTTCACTTACTTTACTCCTCATGTTTGTTTCCCTTTTGATCTGTTTCTTCTTTTACAAGTGCTATTAATATGAAAATAGCAATATAGAAATTATATCAAAATGCCTACCATTTTCAGAAGAATAGAGGGGAGGGGGGGTGGATTTGAAACTCAAAATCTTGCAAAAATGAATGCAAAAAATTATCTTGATGTGTAACTGGGGAGAAATAAAATACTATTAAAATAATAATGTTGATTAACTAATAACTAATATAATAATAACTAGTTAATATGGTGCCTACTGGTGTACCAGGCACTCTCCTAAGCACTTTGCAAATATCTCAACAACTGAGAGGTAGTGCTATTATTATCCCTCTCTTACAGATAAGGAAACTGAGGCAAAAACAGATTAAATGATTTGCCCAGAGTCACATAACTAGTTTGTGTCTGGGGCCAGATTTGAACCAATTTCTCCAAGGAATGAAAACTGCTATGAAACTACATTTAAAAAAAGAACACTTCTAGCTGGAAGAATTACAAAAGACTTTCCAGAGAAAATGGAATTTAAGCTGAAAATTAAGAAATGTATTTTATGTCCCAAATGCGCAGGTCCTTTTTTATTTAGACCATAGGTCACATGTTTCCACTATAATTTTGAAAGCATAAAACTAAAACGCTTATTATCTTAAATTTGCAAATAGGGTAAGAGTCAAAAACTTGCAACTTGATTACATCAACAGAACTTCAATGCCCATGTCTTGTTGCTTGCTTCCCTAGCTGCTGCTATTTTGAAGCTGGTTTGAAGGCTTTCCATCATACAAGCATTTATTAAGCACTTACTATATTCCAGACACAATGCTAAAGTCTGGTTTCTGTCCCCCCACACACACTCTCTTTTCCCTCTTCAGAGAAACATTTCTCTACTTCAGGGGCAGGTAAAGACTCTAGAATATGGTGATAACTCCTATAAAAGTTCCAAAACTGCCAAGCAATCAACTTCCCAAGTATGAAGTACGCACTTGGAATAATGAATAGGGTTAGGAAGACCTGGGTTCAAGTCCTGGTACACATAGTCCTCAAGTTATTTAAACTCTTAAGTGCACTTGGGCAAATCTCCAAGGCTATAAATTACACATTTATTGTCAACTTTCATTGACAGAGGTAATCTCGACACTGAGAATTCCCTACATAAATAATATCATAGATATATACTGGCAAAAACACAGAAGATACTCATAGGAGGTAGCTAGTGGTGCAATGGATAAATTGCTGGAGTCAGGAAGACCTAAATTCAAATCCTGCTTGAGACACTAGTTTTGTGATTCTGAGTATATCCTTTAATTTTTCTCTGTCTATTTCCTTGCTTATTAAATGGGCATAATAATGTCCATCTTAAGGGTTATCATGAGAAACAAATAATATTAAATATGTTTTGCAAAACTAAAGAACTATACAAATGCTAGCTATTATTGCTATTATTATTGTAATCTCGCAATTGGAAGGAACCATTAAAGTTCAACTCACCCCGATTCTTGCTTGATGCAGGATTCATTTCTATGACCCTGCTGACAAATGGCTATCCTATCTTTGACTATCTCTAGATGGTAGGGGATATTAATCTAGTGTCCATGAACTTTTAGGGGGGGAAGCATTCAGATAACTCTATTTTAAAATAATTCATTTAGGGGTAGTTAGGTGCCCAGTGAATAGAGCACTAGGTTTAAAATCAGGAAAACTCATCTCTCAGATACTTACTAGTTGTCACTCTAAGCAAATCACTTAACTTTGCTTCAATTTCTTCATCTGTGAAATGAGCTGGGAAAGGAAATGGCAAATCATGCTAGCATCTCTCCCAAGAAAACTCCAAATGGGGTCACAAAAAATCAGTTAGACACAACTGAACAACAAAATCATAATTCATTTTCTTTGTAATCCTATGTATTTTATTTTATGTACTTTAAAACAGTATCCTGAGAAAGGATCCATAGGCTTCACCAAATTGCCAAAAAAAAAGTCTGGGACATGAAAAAAGTAAATAACACTAACTAAAGACAAGTAGTTCCCTATGTCATAGCATGGTCTTTTCTATTATTAGGTAGAACTAAGAACTAATTTAACTAATTTAAACTGTCGATTCTTTTATGCTATATCTGTAACTTCTACTCAATGAATTATGGTATTGCAGAACTGAAAAGGAGTTTAGAGATTCATCCTTGGAGGAATAAGAATATAAAGCATCCATGAAACATATGTAGTTGGAATTCTTTGTCTGGGAACTTCATTAACTCGTTCAATAAACATTTATTAAGCTCTTAATATCTACCAGACAAGTGGCAATAAGTTGTAATAGACAAAGATCTGGCCTTGAAGTTGTGAAGACTTAGCTTCACAAACTGTAAAAATAATACTGAACAAGTCATTTAAAACTCTGAGGCTACTATCTAGAACTGTCAGTTGTAGAGAAGGCACTAGATCATCTACATTGGAAGAAGGACCAAATTTGGAATTCCTTAAACTGATCAGAGCACAGGCCAGGCAAAAAGCACTGTGGTATACTTACATTTTAATTTGGAGAAGTCTGGTATTCTAGAACTTTGCACTAAATGTTTTGAGGATGCAGGTGCATCATCCTTAATATTCAGTTCAAGAGGGGTAACTAAGTAGCTCAGTGGGTAAAATAATAGCTCTGGAGTCAGGAGGACCTGAGTTCAAATATGACCTCAGACATTTACAAGCTATGTAACGCTGGAAAAAATCACTTAACCCCAATTGTCTCAAAAACAGCAAACAAAAATATTCAATACAAGAATAGGTACATAATCTTATCAAGGTTTCCCCTGATTATGTTGGAGAAAACAGTATTAATTCAGCACATCCTTTCCTGTCCATCCCATACAATTCCTTTTCATGGCCTCCAATATTTCACTATAGGAGGTCCATTCAAGATAATTAGACCTTTAATCTCTTTCTCTTAGTATTTTAAGATTAAAAATGGAACACACATGCTGTCCATCTGGTTGGTTTTTGTCTTTTGTTCTTGAAGAAGACCAAAATGACATCATTGTTAGAACCAAGTTAATGTGTCCAGCTGTGGCTAATCAATCTTGGAATACTATGCCACAGGTTGGACAGAAATAGTCCCTATAAACATTTGGAGTGCTTCTCTGACTTTGTATATCTTCTGTTTCATCTGAGCTAATTCAATTCTCCTTTACTAATAAAATAGCACTTTCTCTAATGAGGGCACGCCATGCTGGGCTATCCTTTGCCATTGTCTCCTATGTCATACAATCAATTGATACATACAGTTGATAATAAGATTGACACACAAATTGCTATGAAGGTCTATAGAGTCACTGTGCTGACTTCTTTGTTGTATGTCTATGAAACTGAATCACTTCCATTTGAATGGTCTTAGGAAGATTTTGAAGGTCACCTGGCAGGATAAGGTACTAAAACATTGAGGTCCCTTCTTGAACTAAACTGCCAAGTATTCAAACTCACTCCTTGAAATCGACATTATTCTGACTGTTTTTTTTTTTTATTTAATAGCCTTTTATTTACAGGTTATATGCATGGGTAACTTTACAGCATTAACAATTGCCAAACCTCTTGTTCCAATTTTTCACCTCTTACCCCACCCCCTCCCCCAGATGGCAGGATGACCAGTAGATGTTAAATATATTAAAATATAAATTAGATACACAACATTATTCTGATTGTAATAAATCATGGAACACTACAGAAGCTCATAAAGGAAATCCACAACAGCCCCATAATAAAGTTTGGCTTCAAACTTTTTTTTAATGGAGGCATTATCAACTTTGGGTTCCTACATGTTTATCTCTTCTGGATAAGGACACTTAACTATGCAGAGATACCACAACCTAAACAAATGCTTATCCTACTAGGAATTAGGAGCATGACACTCTTTCAACTTCCCATATCAATCAGTGTTCTACACCTTTAAAATATTATTTATCTAAATTTGTCAAAGGTGAGCTCCTCTGAACTACTTAGGTCAACTTGAATAAAAGCAGTTCAGCTAAATATTTCAAAGACCTTTAATTTCATCAGTTCAACTAAAACCAAGAAAAAATAAAGCCCTTCTATTTCTTCCCTATGCTGTTACAAACCTTTTTAATTTCCTTTTCCATAATATCCTGATCCTTCACCATTACACAAATCATAGGAGACCATAAAAATGAAAACTGGTGTGTTCAAATTTATCTTTTTTTGTTTATATATAAATTTTTGTCCTTCACTTTTACTTGCTGACAATATTTAAAAGATTAATGAAAAGCAGCACTGCAATGTTCTTGTTTCTATAGAAATTTAATTTAGAAAGGTAAGAAATGTGGATTATGTAAAACCTTAAGATATGTCATGGTTATCTTGTGCATAAAAATAACCTTTACTTTTCGGCATGACTGAGAGGAAGAACAAAAAAATGACTGCCATAAATCAGAAGAAATTCATAACTTGCTTAAGGTATAACAGCTGTTGATTTAAGGTTCACATCTTTGATAACATGATGCTGCTGGGAAGATAAAATCTTTTTCACAAGTTGTGAGCATAAAATTCCAAGGCTTTACTCAGCATTTAAATGTTTCCTCTGTATCACTTATAGAAATAATACTTATTTCCTTTGCTTACAGTGAAGTGTGTCCAAAGTATTCAATATAAAATAATTTATTATACTGCAATAAAATTTAGTATTTTCCCACTGCAAAGACAAGCAGTAAACTTATGTTAGTACAAATAAAAATAAATCAGTTTCATTTAGAGGGATGGTCTTCTCTATTATGTATGAGTAATGTCTATTATTGCCCATGTAAAATATAGACTGATACACACACTCATCTGAATATTATATGTTCTATAATTACCAGCTAGAAGTAGGTGGCTGGGAAATTAGATGACAAAGAGAACATTACGAAGACTGGAAAACCTCTCCAAACTGGGATCTTGAAAATTTGCAGGAGACAATGCTTTTTTTGTTTGTTTTCGTAGGTGAGAAATGATCAAATGAGAAACTGTATCTTTGAATTCCTTAGCATGAGATTTGGTGGTAAGGGATCAGGCTTCCCATATGTTCTGGGACAAGATTGGAACACAGAGTGACATTAAAAAGATGGGGCCTTGGAATTGGAGTAAGGAAAACGTGTACTAAACACTCTCCTATAGACACTTAGATGCTATGCGACAATAGGCAAATAACTTCATCTCAGCTGTAAAATAATGTGGTAGCATTCAACTAAGGATCTTTCCATCCCTAAATTTATATTACTATGACTTCTGTCAAACTAGAGTTTCAAGCTTGGGGATATAATATAATGGAAACACTTGTAAACTACCTTACATTTAATAAAAGGAAGTTTCTTCACAAGAGGATATTCGGCAAAGAATGTAGGATTCATTTACTTGGTCACAGCAACATGGCATTCACATTTGCCATGGTGGTAAGCTGAATAGCTCACAATTCTTCATACTCTAAGCTTTTGTCCTAAGTTCATAAGAAAGTCATATTAATAGTTCAAGCTTTAGTCCTTTTGACCAATCAAACTTCAGGGGAAGTTTCATCACATTTTAAAGAAAACTTTAGCCTTACTTATGTGTCAGAGATCTTAGTAGATGTTATAGAGGCCATTGATGGGGTTGCACTAAATACCATACTTTCCAGCAATATGGAGGGATATTATCGATTTCAAGTTACAGCAATCAAAGGGCTACTATGGCCTCTCATCCACTCTGCTAGTGTCCATGATGTGCCCATTTAGCTGGGACCCATACCATACCCTACTCTTCTACTTAAACAACCTTGCCATTGTCCTTTCTGTTGCCCATACGGTCCACAATACTGCTTCTGAAATTCGTGATGTTGCCCATTTTGCTGGGACTCACACCATTGTCTACTCTCCTTAGCCTAAACATAGTCTTCCTGTGCCACTACATTTGGTATTTCTAATTCTAGCACAATGACTTTAGCTGATCCACTATATTGATAAGGCAAGAAATAGAAAGACAGAATAGCTGGGATATATAGCAAGGGATTATAGCCGTCAGGACTTGGATTCATCCTCTCCAATTCAGAAATTCCTACTAGCTACTCGAATGAACTTAGAAGCATGATTGTTTACATCAATGAATTGATTCTCGAAATGAGGAGACTTCACCATCTTTCGACACAGCCATTTGAGTCAAGGAAGATAGATGCATAGACAATTGAAATGCTTGGATTAAATGAGGAGGACCAGTCACCTATCTTAGATCTTTCACAGCACAATTTAGTCTAAGGCAAGATAATGAGGCCTCAAGACAATATTGCAGAATTGTCTCTATTAATAGTGGAGAACAGCTTTAAGTAGAGAGCATTCTAGATCTAGAATTTGTCTAAAAGTAACTAGAGGAGTCACATTCTGTCAAGACTACAGGTGTATCTCTTGAATCTGTTCCTCACTTCATTCCGAGAGAGAATTCATAAAGCATTAAGTGCCATCTATCCAGAAGATTATTACACACCATTCAATGTGGAAGTACAAGTTCACATTCTGTCAGAAGGTGTACCTGTCATCTCCTATATACATTCAGATAGAATCTCATGAAATTTCAAGTATGATTCCTCTCAGATTACAGTTTAAACCCAGAAAATATTCATAACATCCTTTCAGGTAATATCAAGTAGTTTCTATTGACTCAGGATAGATTACCATCATTCTCCTATATAAAATTAGATAAATTCAACAAATTAGCAAGTCTGCCAGAAAGTTAATCCCATTCAAGGATACAGTCATCTAAAATACCAGAATCATATAACATCTTTGCCCATTCTAATATCATAGAGTAGTTTTGATTTGAATACCCCAGATCTATGCGAATGTATCTGAGCATGGAATAAAAGGATCTTCTATGCAAAGCATATGTCTTGAGTACAAAGCACCTTTCAAAAGAATCAGTCATGGAAAATACACAAGTGACATATACCTTGATTTCAACATTGAAGTATTTGATTGAATACCACCAATTAATTCCCAATGTTCTGAGACAGAAATGAAAAGACACTTCTATGGTACATAATATTTTACAAAAGTTTTTCAAAACAATAGCATGGAAAAAATAATCAGCAAGGACATAGTATTGATTTAAATTGAGGATGGCTCCTCTGCCTCATATATATTGGGTTTTTGTACTTCAGGATAGTTTTATTGCCTTTTATAGAAAAACTGGCCTAGCCTATGTGGCAGGGATGTCACTTCTGTCATATCATACATCACAGGAAAAAAAAAGCACAGAGCACATCACCAAAATGCTAATTACCAGCCTCTCTCCCAAACTGCTCCAAATTCCTTTAAATAATGACTCTAAACAAATTTTAGAGAAACAGAATTCCCAAAAAGATGGAGCAGAACATTTTGCAGATGAAGGCAACTTAGAAGCTCAGCAGAACAGGTCTGTGACATCAAGGTAGGAATGCCTGTGTAGCCCTGGACCCAGCCCCACCCAGGCCCAAGCCCAACCTCTGAATTAGCAGCAATTCTGGTGGCTTTCAGACCTCTCAGCCCAGAAACACCAAAGAGGACATGGAAGATCAGCAAAAAAGGTTTGTGGAACCATAGTGGACCCCAGCATGCAATCCCAGTGTAGGCCAGGCCCATTCCTACACCCCAGTGTAGGAGGCAGGACCTCTGAATCAGCAGCAGTGATGGAAGCTCCTGGATCTTTCAGCTCAGAGACACTAGGGAGGACTCAGAAGGTCAGTGGAGAGGATCTGTGGCTTCAAGGTGGAAGTCTAGGGTGCACTCTTGTGCAGCAGGGTCAGCTGAGCCCCAGTCCTGTCCAGCACACTAGATCTTAAAGCTACAGTGGGGTGGGGACACACCTAACAATTCCAGGGCAGAAAAGAATTTTTGTGGTCAGATTCTTAGAAGAATTTCTGAAAACAGCTGTACAAAACCTCTGAAGCTAGGGACAGTGCACTCTCCACCCTGGAAACAAAGCCCTAATTTGACAAAGTTAAAAGCCAAGTAATAGGCTAGGAAAATGAGCAGAAAACAAAAAATGTTTCTCACCATTGAAAGTTAGTATGATAACAAGGAAAATAAACACACTCTCAGAAGATGATAACAAAGTCAAAGTTCCTACATCCAAAGTCTCCAAGAAAAATAAGAATTGGATTCAGGCCAAGGAAGAGTTGAAAATGTACTTTAAAAATCAAGTAAGAGAGATAGAGGAAAAATTAGGGAAAGAATTGAGAGTTGCCAAAGGAAATCTGAAATTCTTAAATTATTTAAACTCTCTGAAACTTGTTTTTTTCTGTCTATAAAATGGGATAATAGTAATATCTGCACTAGCTATCTTTATGGGATTAAAACTTCTGAAGAAGAACTTTGGAGAACCTGAAGGTGCTTTAGCAATGTGAGTCACTATTTTTACAAGATCCCAAAATCAATCTGAATCGAAATTTCAGTCATTATTAGTATGTTGATGCTGGGCTATAGAGCAACAAAATAAAAACAGAAAATGGTTAGTGCAAAGAAGTAAATCTTTTATGGAAGTCAAGATATTTAATCATCTAGATGGTTAGGAATGAGCAATGTATATACTGGCTTAATAACTCCTATATATAGAGACTTCCACAATCAATCTTGAGGTATTATCTAAGTGAAGATAATAAGAAGTCACATTTAACAAAGAGTTTTAAAGTTTGTAAAGCACATTCCTCAGAGAAACTTTGTGAGACAATTATAGTTATGCCCACTTTCCAGATGAGGGAAATGAGTCCCAGAAACAATCAGCAATGTCATAGCTCTGGTAAAGTGAGCAGGATTTGAAGTCAGGAATACTGACTTTTGTAAAACGTTCTCTCAATTTATTCTTCAGTTGTTTTCAATCATGTCTAATTCTTTGTGCCCCCATTTGGAGTTATCTTGATAAAGATACTATAGTGATTTTCCATTTCCTTGCCCAACTTATTTTACAGATGAAGAAATAGAAGAAAACAGGATTAAATGACTTGCCCAGGATAACAGATCTAAAAGCTGAGGCCAGATTTGAGTCTTCCTGACTTCTAGCACTCTTTCCATTGCACCATCTAGCTGCCCTGCTCTTTTAATCACATTGAATAAAAGCCTTTCATACTCTAGCCTACTTCTACCTTTCTAGTCTCTTTTACTCCTTACTCCTCTACACATAATCTTCCTCTCAGTGATACTGACCTCCTGTCTGTTGCATGAATAAAGCACTCCACCTCAGCTCTTGACATTTTCTTTGGCTGTCCTTCATGCCTAGAACACCCTCCTTCTCCACTCTAACTACTAGCCTCCCTGACTTTTTTTAAATTTGGTAGTAGTTTTTTTTTTCAGTTATATATAAAGATAGTTTTCAATATTCATTTTGATAAAATTTTATAAGATTTCCAAACTTTATTCCTCCCTTCTTCCTTTATCTCCTCCCTCCCAAAGACAGCAGGCAATCTGATATAGGTTATACATGTATAATCATTTAAAAATTATTTTCATATGTCATTTAGTGAAAGGCAAATTGGAACAGAAGGGAAAAACCAAAAAAGTGAAAATAGTATGTTTAGATCCGCATTCAGTCTCCATGGTTCTCTTTTTGGATGGAGAGGGGATCCATCACAGTTGATCAACAATTGCTTTTACTATGTACAGCGTTATCCTGGTTCTGCTCACTAATTCAACATCCCTTCAGTCTTTTCTTTCCAGGCTTTTCTGAAATCAGCTTGCTCATCATTTCTTATAGAACAGTAATATTCCATTACATTCATATCCTATAACTTATTCAATCATTCCCCAATTGATGGACATATACTCATTTTCCAATTCCTTCAGGGAGACAGGACCTCTGAATCAGCAGCAGTGATGGAGGCTTCTGGATCTCTCAGTCTAGAGACACTAGGGAGGACTCGGAAAGTCAGTGGAGAGGGTCTGTGGCTTCGAGGTGGGAGTCTAGGGTGCACTCTGGTGCAGCTGGATCAGCTGAGCCCCAGTCCTGGCCAGCTCACTAGATCTTAAAGCTACAGTGGGTTGGGGACACACCTAACAATTCTTGGCTTTATTTAAATCCCAACTTTAAATCCTACCTTTTACAGGAAGCATAAGATCCAGTTTTCTCTTTCCTCATCTTATATTATTTTATGTTAATTGTATTTAATACAAAGATACTAGACTGTCCACAAAACTGAGAATATACAGAATCACTGTGCTGATCTCATTGTTGTATGCCTATGAAACTTGGATAGTCAACTAACACTATGCCAAGAAACTGAATTGCTTCCATTTGAATTGTCTTTTGAAGATTCTAGAGATCATTTGGCAAGATAGGGTACCAGACACTGAGGTCCTTTTTCAAGCTATACTGTAAAACATTCAAACTCTACAATAGGGAATGCTACTCTGATGAGCTGGCCACATTGTTTGAATGCCAAATATGCATTTGCCTAAAATGACTATGGAAAACCCACATTAGGCAAATGTTCACATGAAGGTAAGAAGGAGAGATACATGAACACTCTTAAGGTTTCTCTGAAGAACTTTGGAATCAATTATAAGGCATGGGAAAGACGGGCACAGGACTGCTCAGCATGGCATGCTGTGCTCTATGAGCAAAGCAGAATTGCAGTAGTTCAAAGAAACATGAGGTGCAAAGACATTTCTGCTCCAATTGAGAGAGACATATATTGATGTCATTTCAGTCCTCTCTGAGAACAAACAACAATCATGTTAATTATGTTTAATAGAGTTATTTACTATGCAATGATATTTTAATATGACTTTTTGATGATCTGATCTGAAAGAGGCTTATTTAGAGAAAATATGTTTTACCATACTGTAGTAAACTATGTGTAGAGTGTTTTTTAGTGAAAAGTCTCCATTGCTTAATTTGAAGTGCTGTCTAATAGCAATTATTTTAAAATATAGCTATACTTGTCATTTTTGGACTGTGAATGAAGAAGGCAACTCTATAGGCAGTAACAGATTAACCATATTTCTACTCTTTCAATTTGACAAATCTTTAGTAACCACAAGACATTATAATAGATGTGGAATAGAAAATAAAATATTTTCAAGTCCCTTCAGTATTAAAGTTCTCGTTGAGTAAATAGCAGGCTAGCATATTCTCTGTCTCTCTTTGTCTCTCTGCCTCTCTTTCTCTATCCATCTGTCTGTCTCTATCTTTCTCTCTCTCCTCCCCCCCCCCTCTCCCAGTTCTCTCCACCTCTCTATCTCTCTTTTCTCTCTATGTCTCTCTTTCTCTCTCTCTCCCTCTTCTCTAATCACAAGACATTGTAATAGATGTAGCATAGGAAATAAAATATTTTCAAGTCCTTTCAGTATTATTTTAAAGTTCCCATTGAGTAAATATCATCTTACTATGCTCTCTCTATCTTTGTCTTTGTCTGTCTGTCTCTTTTTCTTTCTGTCTTTCTCTCTTTTTCCTTCCCTTCCTTCTTCCCCCCTTCTCTTTCTCTTTCTTCTGTCCCACTCAAGGTCCAGTTAACAATTCTGTGGGAGCATATGCCCTTTTCATTGGGTCTCTATACTTCTGGAAACATTATTTCTATGATGTTTTTTCAAACCATGTGATGATATAAACAGTCAAGCTAATTTTAATTAAATTTTCAAGTACATTTTCATAATACAGTGTTACAAATGATTTACTAAAATCCAGAGATAGTACATCTATTGAATTCCCTTCATCCACTTTGTAATTTGATCAAAAGAAAGCAATTGAATTTGTATGGTATGCTATATCCTTGCTGTTTGACACTCATGGTTTCATTACTCTCTAGGTACAAATAGATTTTTTTTTCCTCTCAATATCTGTTTTGTTATTTTATTAAAAATTTGGTACTAATGGCCAACACTATGTATATGTATGTTTTTCTTTCTAAAACTCTGTTAGCATATTTAACTAATCCCATTGTTCCAGAGTTTGACCCAATTTCTAGAGCTAATTCCCAAAAGAATCATAAAATTAGTGGATAATTTTCTTGGGGACCTGGGGTGCTGTTTATGTCAAATACCTTTAATTTCAGTGATCCATAGATCCATTTTTAGTATGTGGAGTTTAAATAGCTTATAGGCATCATCACCAATGTTGTGTTCTGCCTTCATGTTTTTCATTAATTTCTCTCTGATGAAATCTTCTGTGGCTGTTTTGATTTTTGAACCATGAAACTCAATTCAAGCAAAGATTATGTGTTGGTCTTTGCGTATGTATGTTTATAAAATTGTCATCTGTAATTCAATTAAATAAGTGCTTTTGAAAGTCTATTATGTACAAAGCATTATGCTAGCTATAATAGTCACTTTATAAGATATGCAATTATGTTACCTTCAATATAACTGATGATTCTATTCATAATTTATACAATTTATTTCCTGTAATGTCAGATAATTAAGAGAATTGTGTAGAAATTAATATATTAGCAATATGGTACATTTCCTGTAATGTCAGATAATTATGAGAATTGTTAAGAAGTTAATATATCAGCAATATGGTTTATATTTATTTTGTACAATAAGATAGATACTGTTATCTTAAGTTTAACTAATCAGAAATACTTTCTATTCTATTAAAATGTTCTATTGAATGGCATAGTAGACAATACTGGGCCTGCAGTCAAAAAGAGTCATCTTCTTCAGTTCAAATTCAGCTCAGACACTTACTAACCCTGGATCTTTAAACCCCATTTACATCAATTTCCTCATCTATAAAATGAGCTGGGGAACAAATGCAAAACTATTCCAGAATCTTTGCCAAGAAAATCGCAAATGGCAATCATGAAGAGTTGAACACAACTGAAAAATGACTGAACATTGATGCCATATTAATTCAACACCATAAATAAAAATAATTATCCTCATTTAGTAAGAGCTAACACAGAAGGATGAGGACAATGTCCCCATTCCAGTGAGGTTTGAAGAGCAGAAAGAGGTGAGGAGAGGTAGTAATTACTGCCACCTCAAAGACTATAGAGGAACAGCCTGAACAAACAATGGGATATGTTCTACTTTGGAGGACTTTATTACAAAGTTGATTGTTTGATCAACCAACCAGATTTGTTCACTGAACTTCTTTCCCTCTCCTTTCCCTACTGGTAGTCCAATGGGACTGGAACATAAAATATACAAAGAGGAATAGAATAAAATAAGGCTGGGAAGGTAGACTGTCATTATACTATGAAGGGCCTTAAAACCAAAACAAAAATTTATCTTTCTATCTGAAAAGCAGTGGGGAACTAACGAAGGTATATGAGCAGGGGAATGACAATAAAAATCACAAATAACAAAATTGTAGCTGAATGTAATAGGTTAGAAAAAAAAGAAATATAAGACAATTGCTGAGATGTAAGTGAAAGGGAGCAAAATAAGGGTAGTGATGGTGATAGTAGAAAGGAAACCATGGATCAATATGAAAGAAAAATCAATAGGATCTGTTTGATAGATAATTGAATTAGAAGAATTAACTGGCAGAATGATTGGGACAGAGAAGTAAAGAAGAAATATGGGTTTAAATTGGAAGATAAACTTGATGTTAAATATCCTAAATTTGAGATTATCAGTGGTATAGAGATATCCATCAGAGAGTTGTAAATAAGAGACTGTCAGTAAGGTAAGTAGTTGAGGATAGTTATAGAGATTTGGTAGTCATCTCCATAGAGTGATTTTATAGCAAAGCCAGTAAGCATGGTTTAATGACTTCCCCTGACTCTATTCAACTACTTCAGAAAAAGAGAGAGGAAAAGGAATGGTGGTTACTCAGGACAGGGGATAAGCAGATATGTCAAGGACAATGAAGGAAGAGGAATATTCACAGGTGGCAAATGAAATGACTGCCCATAGATTCAAGACTATTAAGGGAAGATTAATAATTAATAATGATAGCTATTGTTATATTAGAACCCAACCAAAAGACTTATAAATGTGAGTTTCCTAGCAGAGTCTGGTGAAATATGCTAGAGTGGAAAGGTTGCCCATTGCTAGATGGGCACTGATAATGAAAAAGTAACTAATAATCTGTAATTTCTTTAATGGAGGTACTCCTTCTAGCCCAGCAATAGGGGAGGCATACTTCCTGAATATTTTGTCAGCTCTTATCAAGAGCAAGGAGAGATATTTAATAAACTCCTCGCCCACATTGTCTACCATCTCCATGCAAGCCTTTCAACCCCCTTCTTATTCTATAGAGGGTTAATACTCTGGCTATTTAAATTTCAAATTGAGAACTGGAGAAGGGGGGGAAATGAGATAAAGGGTATTTAACAATAATTATTAGGAACATGGACTATCAGAAAAATTATTAGTAGCCATAATTAGTAGGCATAACAAATATGCCTCACATAAGTTGATTGATAATTTTTAAGCATGTTGACAAGTCATCACATGAAATTCCCAACTCAATAAAAACATACGAATCTATCAAAAATGACTTCTATATAATGAACATATCAAGAAAACAAAATAGACAAAATACAGGCACATAATTATTTCTGAAAAGGCTATTACCTGCTGTGAGGTCACCCAAAAGCAGAAAAGAGCTAAGGAGAAGTTCTTGGCCCACCAGGAAAAAAGGTAAAATAAGTCCGGACTAGCTCTCTAGAGGATCTTGGTACCAACCCAAGTCCTCGATCTTAGGAGAAAAGTGAAGAGGCAGGAATCCATATGGATGGTCAAACATGGAGTCCATTTATTTCAAGTTCTCTCAGCCTTAAATACCTTTGTACGATTACAGCACACTGCACATGTGCTTACTATAAGCACCTTACTATTATTACATAGATGTCTCTTTGCTGCAAGTAACTCTGCTTCAAGGAGAACACAGGTTGTCACACCTCCCTGACTTCTCAGGAAGGCTGAGATGTCCCAAGGGGAGATGAGAGCCAAACCAGACATTGTCAGCAGGTTCCCTCTGGACTGAAAGGTCTTATACCTTACCCAGAGTTCCCCTACTGTCTTTGGCCCTCTACAGTAAAGTCAAACAGAGATATATATACACACCTCTACTTAGGAAGTGGATAGAGCATCAGTCCTGGAGTCAGGAGGACCTGAGTTCAAATTCAGTATCAGAATCTGATACTACTTGTGTGAACCTGGGCAAATCACTTAACAATGATTGCTTCACCAAAGGTTTGGGGGGGGGGGGAAGGAAGGAAGTAGCCTATGAAGAACAGAATATCAAATTTCTTAAAACTTAATAAAAAGCATCAAAGAACATAATAAAAGACTATTTATCATCATTTCTAGAAGTCTCCTGCTCCCAGCTTACAATAGCTCACATTTAAGCCCAGGGAAGCCCCACCCTCCTTAGGATTACTGTAATATTTGACAATGACTTTCAGTATTAATACTGTGGCAGAATTGTAAGAAATCCTCTGACATTCCCAAGACAAGTAAAGACTTAAGTGGTTTTGAGAGGTCCCATCCCCAGCTTCTCTTTCATTATATAGCCCACACACTGGCCCTAGAGACCATACAACTCTTGTAATTATTACTTCAGAAAGCACTCCTTGGCAATGTTCTAGAGGAAATTCCTTCTGGGGTAGGTCAACATAAGCTATAGAAAAAAGAAATGGGACAACTGTACAGGAAGAAGCCCTCAAGGTCAAGAAAGTGAAGGAGAGGGAAAATCAGAAATTCAATAATGGTTATAGCTATTTGACATAACATAAAAGAAGACAAGCTGCCTGTAGAAGTGAAAAGAAGGGAAAGAAGAACTGCAAATACCTTTCAGAGCACCACTGCCTTTTAATAGTGCCCAACCCTTTCATAAGCAGCCCCCAAGACTTAGCCTAGTGACTGAAGAAAATCAATTACAGAGAGGAGAATGAAGCCCAAAAGAGTGGGAATAGTAAAGGCGTGCCTTTTTTATTTTTTTTTTGCATTATTATATTTCACAGATATTGCGTCTTTTACAATTTGAAGATTTGTGGTAACCATCCTTTAAGCAAGTCTATTACCCCATTTTTCCCAATTGTGTGTGCTCTATCATATCATATTTCTGTGTCATATTTTAGTAATTCTCATAATATTTCAAACTTTTTCATTATTAAATCTATAAGCAGTGATCTTTAATATTACTATTTTAATTGTTTTGGAGTACCATAAACCCATATCCATGGAAGACAGTGAACTTAATAAAAGCGTGTGTTGATTGCTCCACCAATTGGCCATGTCCTGGCTCTCCCCTTATCTTCCTCTCCTCAGGCCTTTCTATTCCCTGAGACAAAACAATAATGAAATTGGGCTAGCTAATAACCTTATGAGTCCTCTAAGTGTCCAAATGAAAAAGTCAATTCATACAGCAAACTTCATTGTTACCTTATTTTAAGAAATTGCCATGTCCACCCTGACCTCCAGCAACCAGCACTCTGACTAGTTCAGCAGCCATCAACAATGAAGAAAAACTCTCCACCACTAAAAAAAAAAAAGTCTCACTGAAGGCTTAGAAGATGGTTAGCATTTTTAGCACTATTTTTAATTGAGGGATGTTCATTGTTGTGATTTTTAGACATTTGCACATTTAATACTATTGCACATTTAACAGACTATCACATAGTGTAAATTCAATTTTTGTATGCCCTGGGATACCAAACAAAGCCATGCGACTTGCTTTATTGTGATATTTGTTTTATTGTAGTGGTCTAGAACCATGCCTGCAATATCTCAGACATATGCCTGCATAGTGAAACGCAAAGGCTCTATATATCCGTGAACCAAATAGGCATTTTTACCCTTTGATGGAAACAGATTTAGTCCAATTCTAATAGTCTAAAAGAGCAGATAATAAACAGCAATGAATGGAAGAGAGACACCACACTAAGTTTTCAAAAAGGGAAGGTGGTAAGTGTAACTGAGGACACTATAGAAAAATCAACAATGATTGACAAAGACAAGAGTTCACTGAAGAAGAAAAATGAACAAACTTTTAAAGAAGAGCAATCTCAAAGGAGTTTTTCACAGAAGAAACAGTCACAATCCCCTGAGGAAAATGAAGCTATTGCCAAGTTGTACAACACTGAAATGACAACGGGACAATCCCAAGAATCACCAAAAAAAAAAAAAAAAAAAAAAAAAAAAAAAGCAATGAAAAAGTCAAGTGAAACTATGAGAAATATATAGAGAAAGGATCTATTTTTAAGAAAGAGATCAACAACTCTAACCAGAAATCAAATATTTTTAGAAGACAGAGACTCTCTTCATAGCAGATTCTTGAATAAAGGGAAGAGTAGAATTAAAATGTAAAAATGTAGAGGTGAAAGGAAAAGCAATAGAATAACTTTTAAAAGGAAAAAGAAAAGAAACAGAACCATAAGAATATCTAAGTGCTCTAAAAATAAGAATACTGAACTTAAAAGATAAGATACAAAGATAAAAAACTCAGGGTTAACTTAGAATTTTAAGTAAATTTCAGAAATTATAAGATGAGAGGTATATAGAGAGATTGATAGATCATAGATTGGTAGATGATATGACATATGATATGATAAATAGAGACAGCATATAACATCAAAGGATAATTTGGGGTACAAATGAGGGGGTAAAAATCAAATTCCCCAAAGAATTAGAATAATTATTCAATGTTTATAAAAATCAAATTAATATATAGAAATTGATATTCCAAAGAACAAAAAAGATCACGAAAACATAACATATCCTGCAAACAACTAAGTCTAAATA
This sequence comes from Sarcophilus harrisii, assembly GCF_902635505.1. Lineage (NCBI taxonomy): Eukaryota > Metazoa > Chordata > Mammalia > Dasyuromorphia > Dasyuridae > Sarcophilus > Sarcophilus harrisii. The sequence goes on from NC_045430.1 coordinate 56,695,236, forward strand.
TAAAATAAAATTGACCGTTCAGTGAAAGAGAAGAATTAAAATTAATCAAAAGAATGTAGAGGTGAACAGAGTATTCAACAAATAAATCAAACAGCAGGGAGTTAAATATTTTAAGGTAGTAAAGAAAACTAAGGAACTAATTTTTTTGTGTTCATGTGACTTGGGTTTTGAGAATAAAGTAAGGAAGTCCTTTGCTTGTAGTTTGAATCCCCTAAAAAAAGGAAAACAACCAACAGACAAATTGAATTTTGCTACTGACTTGAAGAGAGCTGAAACTCCAAAAAGGTATGCTTGAATCAGACAACTGAGCAGTTAAGTCTAATTACCTATTTGATGTGAGACAATGGTTCTATATACATATTTAGATGAGATGGTGATGTGATAGCTCTCCTCTCCTTTGGTGCTTGCTGAATGTTTGGTAGGAAGATAATGGTAGGCAAGGATTGGAGGGGGAGGGAGAGGAAAAAGAGTGACTTGGTAGCAGGACAAGTAGGAGAAAGGCTGGAGACTTTGGACTTCAAAATCCAGGATACATCTTTGACAAGCCCTGTGGCAGCTTGCCTGCCTCTTTCACTTCTCCCCCTAAAGACCAAGGACTTTGATTTTTCCTGACTCTGGCTGACCCTGAGGCCCTCCAGGGAGCTAGCCTGTACTCTACATTTTGGCACCCAACATAGACTGTAATCCTAATTTCACTGAAGAAGTCCCTGTGACCAGGAAAAATGTTATTAAAATAGACAAACAGGGAACTTACTTTGTTAAGAGCTAAACTAGTAACTTTACTTTTCAAGATAAATTGGGACAGATATTAGGAAAAGATTCTACCACCACCAGCAGCATCACCCCCAAGGGAGCTCTACAGAAAGTATACTTAGACTAATAAAGAGGCAAGGTTTGCTTGTAACTTGGGAGCAGATTGGTGGACTCTTGGATTCATTAGAATGCACATCCCCTTGGTTCTTCAAGGAAGAAGAAATAAAGACAAATAATTGGAAACTAGTAGGAATTCAACTATGTGAATATTACAGTGATAAAAGTCCTGATTCAATTTCTAAGGAAACATTCTATATATGTAACATAATACAATTGGCCTTAAAGAATCCAGCAAGTTCTAGAAAAAAAGAAAAGCTCTAAGAAGAACAGTCAAATAAGGAAGCCTGTAGAGAAAGAGGGAAAGAAGGGAGAGGGTAATGAAAATATTGCTGAAAGGCATGGGGAGTTAAATGAAATTAAAGGGCCATGGTGGCTCTCACTCTCACAGTCCAGCTTCAACTCTGCCTACACCTGAGCAGGCTCTTGACCCTTCCCCATCAACTTCACCTTCCTGGGTGAAGGGAGAAGGAGGAGTGGGAAGAGCAGTGATATCACCACCACCTTCCCCCCAGCAATCATTCCCCCAATATGATTCCATTGCAAAAGGTACTACTTAAAGCCAAAGAGGAAGGGCAGAATATAGTTGATTTGAGAATAGAAATGTATCCTTTGATTCAACAGTTTAACTCCTCAGGTCAAGAAAGTACAAGATACACTCCTTTTGATCTAGAAATGCTCAAAGACCTGAAAACTTTTTAGGGGGCTTAAATATCTTTATTCAAAATTTTACAGAATTTGACTTATGAAATTTTAACCCGAAGTGACTGGAAATCGATAGCAAGGACATGCTTAGAAACTGGAAAAAAACTTGTTGTGGCTTTCTGAGTATAATGAACTCTGTAGGATACAAGCCCAAAGAAACAGGCAAACTGGAGTTAATACACCAATTACCTGTGACCAACTAACAGGTGTAGGTTTTTATACAGACACTTCAGTTAAGATTAATTACTCCCATAGCAGCATATAAGCAAATTGCTTCTCCTATCAAAGCATGGGGCTTCCTCCCATGTGAAGACCGTGTATTTTAAAATTGGACGGAATTAGGTTAAGGGAAAACGTCCTTTATTCTCAGTGAAGAAAGATAGGAGTGGAAGGAATCATAGAATGTGGGATGAGTAAGTTTCTAGACCAGCAGCCACAGACCAGCAGAAAGATGAACCCAGGCCCTCTCCCCAGCCTTTTCCTGTTCCCTGCCTACCCACCAAAATCGCTTTCCTGTAACAATCAGGACTTGCAAGAGGGGGGGGCCATTTTTATCCAAGCATATATTAATAGGAGTCCAATTATTTAGCCCACGTGCTTGGGACCTTTGCATCAACTCGCCCAGCCCAACATTCCCGCTTCTTTTGTTTTAGAACACAGGTTCATGCCATCCCGACCCCTCAGGGAGGGTGAGCCCCTGGGGGTAATCACACCCCTCCCCAACTTTGGAAGGGGAAAAAGACTGAAAAGGAGGTGACGCCCTGACTTTCCAGGAAAGGCAGGAAAGCAAAAGAGATGATCACGCCCTCCCTGAATCCGGAAGGGTGAAAAGCACCCCAAAGGGAAGGGAGATTGAGGGGTTTCGTGAAGGGCTTATTATGCACAAACCCATCAGCATGGGAGGTATTCCAAACCGGCAAACAAGAGGTTATTAGGGGATGACCCTCCCTAGTCATGCAGGCCGATGGGTGTAACAAAATGAATTGAAGCAAGTAGGAATAACAAGCAATATAAACAAAAAAAAGATCACCAGAAGTCCTAGAAGGAGGGTAAACAATAGTCACAAATACCCTTCTTCAGCAGCCAAGAATAGTCCAAAACCAATTATTGTCCATTTTTACATGTCAGGGAACCAATGATCCTGAGTTTTTGAAGTCCTGCAAAGTCTTTTATTGTTAGGGAATCCAATGATTCCAGCAAATTTTGAAGTCCTGAAAAGTTTATCATTTCTCAGAGAACAATGATTCCGAGAGTTTTGTCCTGTCATAGAGAATCAATGCTTCCTGACATTTTTCAAACCTCAAGATCTTACGTCTCAGAGAATCCAATGATTCCTGAGGGTTTTGGTCCGAAGTCTTGATGTCCATGAGCAAAGGAAACTGCCACCTTTGATGGTGATAAGTCAGCAAAGAACCACCGATATTTTTGGGTCTTCTTTCAAGGGTCTGTTCTGTCTCCCCCAATGGGGTTTTTTTGGCACCCATCTGATTCCTTTCCACCTGTAGAGAACAAGCAAACCCTCTCCCCAAGCAGTTAGCCTATTTTTTCCTTTCCATTCACCACTTTCTGATCTCTTCACCTGGTGATTATTAAAAGATAGGGTGCTCACATGGACACTGACCTTGGGTGGGTTATAAAACCCAACGCGGAGCCAGGCACTTTTGTAAAAATTGATGTTAATAGTATAAAGGGTTGGATTTAGAAGTTTCTAGGGTTACCTGTGGCCCTTTCTTTTTGTTTTTGGAGGAGTCTTTAAATCTCTGTTTCTCCCTTCCACTATTGCCGTCCTTGAGGATTAAAAGGATGTCCGGGTGGTAAAATTTATACTGTACAAAAGGTGCAAAAATGTTTTGGATAAGCAGGACCATTTCTGTTTTTTATTGTTTGTAAAACCCATAATGGCAAATACTTGTGTGAGGAATTAGTGACCATTTGGGTCTTTGCTACTGGTATTGCAAAAGTGAATCCCAAAAAGGTGTCTACCACAACATGGATAAAAGATAGACGACCAAAATATTTATAATGAGTCACATCCATTTGCCAGATTTCATTGGCCTCAAACCACGAGGGTTCTTCCTGGAGGCAGCGTAGGAGCGTGGAAAGGAAGGCAAGCCGTACAGGCTTTTACTATGCTCTTAGCTTCCTCTCTTGTTATTCCAAATTGTAAATGTAAAGCTTGAGTAGCCTGATGATATTTAGAATGAGATGCCTGGGCTTCTTGGAATAAAGGGATATTGATCAACATAGTTAGAAGGCTATCTGCCTTTGAATTGCCATCAAAAATGGGACCTGGAAGTCCACTATGAGAGTGAACATGAAATATATAGATCTTACCTGGATGTTTTCTCACTTGCTCTCAAGAGCAAGTTTCTTAAAGAGCTGATATATATTAGAGGCTGCAAATTTTATTTGGGCTGTGGCAATTCTTTGTACCATGCCTACTGAATAGGCCGAATCAGATATTATATTTATGTCTCCTGGATAATAAGTAAGAGCTAGAATGATTGCAATACCCATTCTGCTGAGTGGACTGAAAGGAGTTCTGACTACTTCTTTATAGTTAGATCATGAGAGTACACACAAAATATTATGTTTGGATGCATCCGTGAAGATAGTTGGTCCTTTAAGAGGAACTTTAGAAACTTTTTCTTCAAGAATCCATCACCAATTATGTAATAGTCTGGTTTAATGGAGATCCATGTATAAAATTTGGAGCCATGGCTAATAAAATTTGCCACTCTGGGATGGTCTCACAACACACATTAATTTGTGTATTGGTATAAAAGGTATATATCTTGTCAGGTCTTTCCCAGATAATTGACTGCTTGCTTAGTGGCCTTTTAATAAAAATTCTAGCACAAGCAAAGGGTAGGGAGTAAGGCTTTGTTCTGGTTGTGGAGGTTCACCCACTCTATCACACTGTCTCCTTGATGAAGGACTGTGGTGGTGCCTTTGGGAAAATGATATTTCCAAGGGTTTTTGAGGACCTTTCAACCACATTGGATAAAGCCAGTTCAACTTTCTCAAAGCTCTTGAGCTTCTTTTGTAAGCTGGTGGTGAATTTAAAGCACTGTCTCCCCTTAAAATGTCATATAACGGTTGTAACTGATAGGTAGTCAAGCCTAACACTGGTCACATCCATTGGATATCTCCTATCAATTTCTAAAATCATACAATGTGTTTAGCGTCTCTGCTCTTAAGGACAGTTTTTGAACTGTAAGCACCTTAGGGTATACTTCATATCCTAAATATTGAAAAGGAGCATGTCTTTGAATTTTTTCTGATGCTATGTATAATTTGTAATTCCTTAGTGTTTCTATGGTCTTTTGTAGACATGCTTCTAACATTTGTTCCTCAAGTGCACATCCCAATATATCATCCATATAATGTAATAGCATAACTTTTGGGAATGCTTTTCTTACTGGAGCAAGAGCATCAGCAAAATACATTTGACACATAGTAGGGCTGTTTTTCATTCCCTGTGGCAAAACTGTCCATTCATATCTTTTATAAGGCTCAGCTAAGTTAATACTGGGCACTGAAAAGGCAAATCTTTTCATATCCTCCTTATCCAGAGGAATAGAATAGAAACAATCCTTAATATCTATGACCCAAAGAGGCCATTCTCTAGGCAACTGAGTAGGAGTCCAGGCTGAAGAGTTCCCATAGTTTCCATCTGTTCATTCACCTTTCTTAAATCTGTTAACATCTTCCATTTTCCAGATTTCTTTTTTACAACAAACACTGGGGAATTCCAAGGACTTAGAAAAGGTTGTAAGTATCCTTGGTCAAGCTGCTCCTGTACTATATCTAATAAGGCCTGAATTTTATCATTACCTAAGGGCCACTGTTTATTCCACACTGGTGTATCAGTTTTCCATTGGATAGGAACAGGTGAAAGTGTTGGCAGGCTTTCAACAGCAGCCCTGCTTAAAAAACCGAAGTTTTTTTTAAAAAACTCATTTTTAACCCTAATTGCTGTAAAACGTCTCTTCCCCACAGATTGATGGGCATTTTTTCAACTATGAAAGGAGTAAAAACTCCTGTTTTGCCTTCAAAAGTCCATCTCATAGGGGCAGCATTAACTTCAGCTGCTATTGATCCTCCTACGCCAGACATGTAGGTGTCTGCTTTAATCTTTGGCCAGTGACTGGGCCAATTGGCATCTCTAATGACCGTACGATCTGCACCTGTGTCTACCAATCCTTCTAATGGTAGGCCATTTATATAGATCGTGGGCATAGGTCGGTCAGTTGTTACAGCTGCTGTCCAGTATATTGCTGGATTTTGTGATCTGGAATCAGAATCTGGGTGACTATCACCAGGTTGCTTCTTAGGATTCTGTATGAGTGAACCTGATGCTACTATTTCTCCTGGGTGATAAGTCACACATTGTCTGCCTGTATTGGTGACTGGGATATTATCTACACATTCCCCAGTGTGTGGGGAATCACATCAGTGTGTGGATGGACACTGTTTTGTCCATACTCTCAGGAGGTAAAATGGTCAAGCCTACTGTGCCGGAGGCAAGGGATCCATAGGCTGGAGAGGAACAGATTTCACCTCTCCAGGGGGTATCTCAGTTGTCTCGGCTGCATACAACTCTATTTTCCCTAATTGTAATCCCTTTCTCCCATCAGGTTGCTTCCTGGCTGGTTGATTGTGTAATCCCTTTCTCCAATCATATGGCTTCCTGTCTGATTGATTATATTGGGGTATTGGACATCAAGGCACTTTCTGGGTGCACCATTGGCTGCCATCATGCCCCAAGTGTTTTTTGCCTGGGGCCCTGGGGATAGGCCCCTCATCCCGTTTCCCTGAAACGGGATGACAATTTACAAGGAAGTAAAGAAAAAATGGACATTCATGAATATAATTTCTTCTACTAATATATATATATATATATATATATATATATATATATGTATATATACTTTCTTGATCTGGTAATTTGTTGTTATATATTTTGAATCTTCCCTGATGTTCTGCTAGGCATATGAGGATGTTCTCTTTTGTTTTGCTTTATTTTGTTTTGTATTCCTTTTGTTTTTCTTTTTCAAGGAAAAAATGAATGTACACATGTAACCTAATAATAAAATTAAAACTATCTGAAATTGGCTAAGAAATAGACTGGTGGATCAGTGGAATAGATTTCACTTGCATTTTTTTTCATTAATTCCCAAGAAATTCGCTCCCTTTTGTTCTTCCAGATAAACTTTTTATTATTTTTTTCTAGCTCTGTAAAGTAATCTCTTGGCAGTTTGGTTGGCAAGGCATGGAATAAGTGAATTAATTTAGGTAAAATTTTATTATATTAACTCATGAGCACTTGATATTCTTCTAATTGTTTAGATCTAACTTTATTTGTGTGGAAAGTATTTTGTAATTGTGTTCATATAGTTCCTGATTTTGTCTTGGCAAGTAGACTCCCAAATATTTTATATCATTTTAAATTGAATTTCTCCTTGTATCTCTTGCTGCTGAACTTTGTTGGTAAAATAAAGAAATGCTTATGATTTATGTGGATTTATTTTGTATCCTACAACTTTGCAAAAGTTGTTAATTGTTTCTAGTAGTTTTTTTAGTTAATTCTATAGGATGCTCTAAGTATTCCATCATATCATCTGTAAAGAGTGATTTGGTTTCCTCATTACCTAATCTAATTCCTTTAATTTCTTTTTCTTCTCTTATTGCTAAAGCTAACATTTCGAATACAATACTGATTAGTAATGGTAATAGTGTGCAACCTTGTTTAATCCCTGATCTTACTGAAAATGCTTCTAGGTTATTCCCATTATATATGATGCTTACTAATAGTTTTAAATATATGCGACTGATCAAAAAAAGAGTCAGTGACTATAGTAATCTAGTGTTTGACAAACCCAAAGACTTCAGCTTTGGGAGATTCAACAAAAACTGTTGGGAAATCTGAAGGACCAACACAAGAAAGAGAGTATTATAAAATGTAAAATGTGTAATTTTGATTATATTAAAATAAAAAAAGTTTTGTACAAACAAAACCATTGCAACCAAGATTAGAAGAAAAAGCAAAAATCTGTGAAATAATCTTTAAAGCAAGTTTCTCTGATAAAGACCTCACTTCTCAAATAGATAAAAAAACTGAGTCAGATTTATAAGAATATAAACCATTCCTCAATTGACCATAAAATTAACCATAAAAAATGGTCAAAGGATAAAAATGTGAAAGAGTGCTGTAAATCACTTTTGATTAGAGAAATGCAAATTATAACAATTGTGAGGTACCATCTCAAATCTATCTGAATGACTAATATGACAGAAAAAGAAAATGATGAATGTTGGAGAGAGGCTGTGGGGAAATTGAGACAGTAATGCATTGTTAGTAGAATTGTTAGATCATTTCACAGTTTCTGAAGAGCAATTTGGAACTAAGCCCAAAGGGCAATCAAACTTCAAACTCTTTAACCCAGAAATACTATTAGCTCTCTACCCTAGTAATCATAATAAAAGGGGATAGGATCTACCTTTGAAAAAATATTATAGCAGCCCTTTTCATGGAGATAAAATATTGGAATTGAGGAAATGCTTATCAATTGGGGGACTGGCTGAACAAGCTGTAGTAGATGAATGCAATGAAATGCTATTTTCCAATAAGAAATGATGAATGGGTAGATTTCAGAAAAATCTGGAAAGACTTATATGAACTTGTTTGGGATGTTCCCCATTAATTAATCAGAGACATCATCAGGTACAAAGAGAAAGCATTTATTTAATCCCTACAGGGAGCCATCCCAACTCTGCCATGTGCTCCTGGAACTTGGCCAGCTTCTGGCTTGTCCAGGACTTAAAAGCAAAAGACCTGAGCCTTCTCATTCGATAAACTAAACGGATGTAACCATCCTTGAACAATGGTCACCAATGTTGCCTGCCTCCCACAGGTCACGTCACTTTCTGCAACTTCCTGTATCCCAGGGTTCAAAGTTTATCCTTCAGAGATCATGTGACCCCCTCCCCCAGGGTCCCAGCTCTGGGAACAGGGATCATGTGACTCAATACTGAGAAATACTTCATCCAATCAGTCCCATTCAAACTGCTACAAAGTAAAATAAGCAAAACCAGGAAAATATTGTACACAGTATCAGCAACATTGTGTGATGATCAACTATAAATGATTCAGTTCATCCCAGCAACAACACAATGATATGAGACAAGTAGAAAGGACTACTGAAGGAAAATGCTATCACCTGCAGAGAAAGAACTGATGGACTCAGAATGCAGATTAAAGCATACTTGTTTCCACTTACTTTATTTCTTTTTTTGGGAGAGAAGGGAGGCTATTCTCTTGATATGTTTCTTCTTTTACAACTTGTTTCATATTATAACACATGTGTAACCTATGTTAAATTGCCTTCTATTTTTGGAAGAAGGGAGGGAGAAAAATTTGGAGCTCAGAATTTTTGTTAAAAAAAATGAATACTAAAGGGGACAGCTAGTTAGTTTAGTGGATAGAGCACCAGCCCTGAGTAGGAGGACCTGAGTTCAAATTTGGCTTCAGACACTTAATATTTCCTAGTTGTGTGACCCTGGGCAAGTCACTTGCAATTGCCTCAGGAAAAAAAAAAGAATTCTAAAAATTGTCTTGATGTGTAATTATGAAAACAATATTAGAAAAGAAAATGTTTTTAAAAATTCAAATGGTGAGTTCATTCTCCAAAAATAGGGAAAAAATACAAATTCCCCATTATTCATGTTCAAAAAAAGGTATGTTTGCTTTATTCCATGTATTAAGTCTCCTACCTCTTTGTTAGGAGGTAAGTAACATTCTCCAGCTTGGAGCCCTGCAATCCTGGCTAGTCATTGAGATAAGCATAGATCTTAAGTCTTTCAAAGTTGATCCTTTTTATAATGTTGTAATTGTTGCATAAAATTTACTAAATTGTGCATATCCTTTGACTTAATGATACCATATTATGCTTATGCCACAAAGAGACCAAAGAAGTACATGTATACACAAAAATATTTCTAGCAGCTCTTTTTGTGCTATCAAGAAACTTAAAAATGAGGAGTGCCCTTCAACTAAGGAATGGCTAAACAAATTATGGTTTGGGAATGTGATGAATAAAGATTGATCCGCCTCTTTTTATGAAAGCAACAAATTTTTGTCCCTCATATCCTGATTTTTTTATTAGGCAACGCTCTTTAAAAGATAATCATCAAATGAGAGTACATTGTTTGTTTTTGAGACTCGTTTTCCACATTTCTTTTTGCTTTGGCAGCCAGCAATTAATTTCAAGAGAAAACTAAAGAAACAGCTTCTGGTGATAGACTAACATTTATTTTGTACATCTGTTAATTATTTTCTCCATAAGGTTAAGGGTGAAAGGACCAATAGCCATGCTTCATATGGTAATCTAATAAACATCAAAAATAATTGCTTTCTATAGAAAATATCAGTAGTAGCACAATATTGCAAACTAGGACAAAATTTTCCATTATGCCCTAATAATAGCTACTGTGTCTAATTTGAACATCTCACTTTAAAAAAGAATATGGAGAAATAGAAATCCAGAAGAGAGTAACCAAGTTATTAAAAAGGAAAAAAAAACCCTGTAAGGATCTGTAGATTGAAGGAAAAGAGCCAAATGAATGACTTTGTCTTTAAGAATGTAACATTTTTTAATGAAAATCATTGGTCCTTTTTATATCCAGAATACCAATACAAGAAATGGACTTAGATATACAGAGTCTTTGTATCCTTCAGAGTACTTAGTACAGCACTTAGGAAGCATTCAATAAATATCTGCTGACTGATTGATCTGGGAAGTATACTATTAGTATACTGTACCAAGCCCAGGGCCTTTTCTTATAGCAACATATAACCAGTACAAATGCCAAATAAAATCAATCCAAGTGCAAAATGCAACTCTCTATTTATATTTCATTCAAATTCTACTTAAGGAGGGAAAATCTGTTTGTGGTGGTGGTGGAAATCATAAGACTGTGAGCAATGTAGTACTGGAAGGAACTTTAAAAGTCATCTAGTTCACCATGTCATTGCATATGGCACTGCTGTGTGTCAAAGCAGTTAGGTGGATATGGTGCTGATCAGAAAAGGCTCTGAAAGCCCTGAATCCAAATTTAGCTTTAGTACACTTCTAGCTGTGTGTCCCTGAGTAAGTCATTTAATTTATATCTGCCTCAGTTCTCTCGTCTGTAAAATTGGGATAATAATTGTATCTAACTCCCAGGACTGTTCAAATCAAAGGATCAAATGAAATAATATTTATAAAGTTCTTTGTAAACCTGAAAGTGCTATATAAATGTTAGCTCTATATTTTTAATGTCAGTCATGTCCAACTCTTCATGACTCCATTTGGGGTTTCTTGGCAAAAACACTCGAAGGATTTTTCATTTCTTTCTCCAGTTCATTTTATAGATGGGAAACTAAAGCAAACAGGGTAAAATGACTTGCCCAAGATCACATACATAGTAATTGTCTGAGGCAGGATTTGAATTCAAGGTTGTTCTGACTCGAGGCCCAGCATTTATCCACTCTACCACCAGCTGGTTAGATTAGTCTAGATTAAAATCCTTTAACTATTCGAAAGCAGCCATTGTGCAACCTTCAAATCTTTTTTTTGTAAGCAGAAAATTCAGAACCCCTTCTGTCCATTTATATATATAGTAGATCTCATCAGTATTGTTGACCTCCTTGGGAGCCATTTTAGTTTGCCAAATAACCTTCTGAAAATGTGTGACTCAGAACCAAGTATAATACTCTAGATGAGACTTGTCAGGGCAGAGAACATGAGACTCAATTCCCTCATTCTGTATATACTAACTCTTACTACAACATAAGACCACATTAGCTATTAGACTGATATTTTTGTTAATTCGTATTGAGTTGAGTTTTTAAGCCTTTAGAATTTTTTGTTCCAATTGTTGCCTAACCACATATACTAAATACTGATTTGGGAAACATTGATTCTCATAAAGTTTTGTGTCCTTAGCTTCAGTCAATAGAATAGGAATAGAATGCTATTACATTGTGATCTTTTGAGATCTAAACTCAGTCCTCCAATATCATACTTCCTTTTCCCAGCAGATTTGAAAATCATTCCAACTTCATCTAAGTCACTGATACGTGTTGAACAGCACAGAATAAGGTCAGATTCTTAGAATATTGCACCAGATACCTCCCCAGATTGTTATTAATCCATTCATTGGATGGCTACATTGGATGTTTGATCATACAACCAGTTTTTTATTCTACTTAACTCTAATATCATTTATTTCACATCCCTCCTTGCTGATAAAAAAAAATAATATGACAGACTGGCAATCAATTTACTGAATCATACTGGTTCTATAACATGTATCTGGAATGCTGATCCAAAAGGGAAGTGAGTTTAACATTCAATGTCATATTCTTGATAATATTTTGATAGCTGTTCTTTAAGATTATTTCTTCCTTTTTCAATACTAAATCATACTTTTAATAATAAATTCTAGAATTCTGCAAGGAATCAAAATCAAGCTGAATAGCTTATAACTGAAAACTCTGACTTCTTTGCATTTTTGAAAATTAGAAAAACATTTGTCCACATCCAGTCCTATCTATGTACCATTTGAGCTATTCTCCATGATTTTTTTCTTTTTTTTATTCATAATATAATTACATTTCCAAATCAAAATACTTTTCCTTCTGCCCCTCATTGGAAAGTAATTCCTTATAACATTTTTTTCCAAAATGTGAGGGGGAGGAAAATATTTCAGCAAAACTACCAAAGTATCAACTGAGTTGACAGCATATGCCATGTTTTGTGTCCATTCTGTCCCACCACTGCAAAGAAGGAAGGAGGTATATTTCTCCCCCATGTCTAATTTATTTATTACAACTTCATAGTCATAATTATATTATATAATCAATTTTGAATGTTTTATTGCTGTTCTTTTCATATATTTGCTATTCAAAGCTCTTCATAAACTGACCCTTATCTACATTTGTAGGCTTTTTAACCTTACTTCTTATCCCATCTTCTTTCCCTATACTATCTATACATATAATATAATCCACTGACCTCATTGTTTTTCCTGGCACACTATGCTCTCTGTCTTGACTCTGTACATTTGCACTGGCTATCTCCCATACTTGGAATTATTTCCTTCTTCATCTCCACTTTTTGGAGATTACTTTAAATCTCAAATAAAGTTTCACCTTTCCTGATCTCCTTTAATGTTTCCCCTCTAAGATTTTCTCTATCTTGTGTATATATATCTGTCTGTGTATCTTTGTATGCATGTAACCTTCCCCTGCTTTCCTTATGATCAGGGGATTATCTTTTACCTTTTTTGCATCCACTCCCAATACTTAGCCCAGTGCCTGATAACATAAAAAATGCTTAATTCATGCTTGTTAATTTAATTTAATCTTATTCCTAACTTATCATAACATGTAATGAGAATATCCCTATTTCTCCTAATATTCTACTAAATGCACGAAGAGCTTGTTTATTTAAATATACATACATTGTTCTTCCACAATAAAAACAAATTTAAATCACTCATAACATTGTAATAATTGAGGAGCTATTTCTGTGCTTTATAGAGATTAGTCAAGCTTACTTCCACCTAGAGAAAATGTTCTCCTGACATTCTGTACATTGACCACCAAATAACAACAGACTGACAAATGCAAGAATCTGTAGTGTCTTGTCAATTGTTCATTGGCTTTTTTATAAATCTAGTAAATGATCTCTGACATTTTGAGAAGCCCTAGAATAAAACTACCATCCATTATTAAGAGTCACAGGGGAAAATTCTTAACCAAGATATAAACAGTAAATTGTACTGTTTAGTACTATTTAGTACTAAATTTAGTACTATTTAGTACTATTTAGTACTAGTTTTAGTAAATAAAAGCTTAAAAAAAAAGATTTTTTGTATTAATGAGATCAAGTGACAAGTGATTGAATTGAATGAAACAATAATGTATGCCAATATAAGGAAAAGGTCAAAATGCTGTATATACCATAATTTTCCACACTGTGTCATTGATGATCCTTATTTTAACATTTCTTTTTCAGTAACCATTATTACTTTCCAATTCATTGCTAAAAATAACAATTCCCACCAATATATATTTTAAATATGTTGAATACACATGATAAAATTTAATAAATTTAGAAAAGTATAACTTTTCACTTGATCAAGCATCTTAAGATACAGTCCCACTTTCACCTTGAAAAATTGACTTTAAGGTCCCTTAGATGATAAAATGTGAAAATCCTATCAAACTTTCTGTTTACTTTCCCCAGCCTATACCATTCAAATGAAATGTCAAGAATTCCATTTATGTAAAAATTTTATTTAAATAATTTATAATGGGAAGTTCTCTCACCTTTACATGGTAAAATTAATGCTAATTTTATTCATTAAGTAGTTAGATTGAAACAAAACAAAGTAAATATAAAGAGAAATGGTAAGTTCAGAAGTACTATTTGTTTTGGTTATACAAAAAACAAAAAAAACCATATCAATCAGCATACATTGTCAAGCATTACAGAAATGCCACAAAAATACATTCAACTTAATCTAGCACAAAATATAATTTTCCTCTCTTTTTATTTCAAAGGTATCTTATCAGCAAAATAAAGGTAGTGGGAATTTGGGGATAACATTGGTCTAAAAATAGTGAATTTCTGGATTTTAGAAAATTTTTTCTATTGGATATCTCCAGTCATCATTCTGAAGAATTAATGGAAGTAGCCAAATAATCATCTTATTGTTATTAGCTAATCTTTCTTTCTAAGACAATTGATGTACTCTTCACATTTTGTCATTTAAAGGATATTGAAGTTTTCAAATTTAATACTAAAGTCTGTAAAATTTTGTAGAAAGCATTTAATTTTATATTAATCTGGCTCAAGTATAAATACATAAATATTTTATTAAGAAACTATTATAAGAGAATTATAGGGAAACTAATAATGCATAAATATAGTAATTAGTGTTTAAAAAGAAGAAAATTAAGTACCAGTGAAACCAGTGAAATATACAGAAGAATAAACAAAGAGGGCACTGTTGGAAGTGCTATGTTAAATTTATTTTTTTAAATCATGTATAATAAACATTTACAGTATCATTTAAAATCTTCATTTTCTATTGCATAAGGAAATGTTTATATTAAAAAAAAAAAAATAAGGCACCACAAGCCTCAAGATTCTGTTGACCCAGACTCCCTCTTCAGACACCCCCCACCCCTTGGTGCTGAGCAAACATCTTTGTTTCTTGTTCTTTTCTCATTTCTGGGGAAAAGCTCTGAAGTCCAGTCAATGGTAGGAAGAGCCAGAGGGTGGTTGGGGACTCCACATTAGGGATAAAAATTTTGTGTTTTGTTGAGGTTTTGGGTTTTTTTTTTTTTTTTTTGCATTCTCTGGCAGCAGCTATTTGAGCTATGGAGGCTATGAGAAACAATAAAGACCTTTTCTGCTCTCTGACTCAGACTGTGAACTTTTTGATTCTGATGGTTCTTGTGACACACGTGTATAGCTTGCTTTGTATATATTCATCTACATTATATTTCACCAATTAGATTGTATGTTTCTTGAGGGCAGGGACTACTATCTTTTGTTCAGTTTTTTTTGTTTGTTTGTTTTGTTTTGTTGTGTTCTGAGTATTTAGTAAAATGTCTGGTACATAGTTATTTAATAAATACTGGTTGACTGATAGTTTAAAAATTTGAAGAAAATGACTAGAACCATATAGTTTGTTCAGCACTAGAAATTGAAAAATAGTCAAAAATATAGTACTTTAAAATTTCAACAAAAAAAAAAGCAAATGTATGAAGGGGAAAGGAATAAACATTTACATGTTACCTACTATGGGCAAGACGCTTTGCTAAGAATTTTTACAAGTATTATTTACAAATATTATTTTCTTTGTCCCTCAAAACAACTCTGCTTGGCAAACAGAGGTTAAGTGACCTTCCCAGGGTCATGAAGCTAAAAAGTATCTGAGACAACTGATTCTAAACTCAGAGTTCTGTCTACTATGTCACTAGTTATGTGACCTTAAAAAATTCTCAGGTGTTGCAAATTAAAAACATCTTCCTATTATAGTTAGTAATTAAATCATTTTTGTAAGTATAGTCCAATATCCAATTCAGTATGTTTCTTCTTTTACTTCTGATACTAATAAAACATCTTTATTTATTATTTCGTAGGCAAATTATCTTGAATTGCTCACAAAATGTCTGTCCCAATACTTTATTGTGCAATTAGGATAATCTAGGGAATTTGGAGGCTATATCTTTGATATGTAAACCTTATCAGATCCTACTAGAATAGAAATTTGGCTTTGAGTGACAACAGAAACAGTAATATGGTCATTATATAGCATTTACTATATGTCAGGTACTGTATTACAAATTAAAAAGAATTAAAGTGTATGACACTTTAAATCTTAAGAAAAGAAAATGGGGGCAGGGGGGAGCATTTATAGAATGTTTACTGGGTGCCAGACACCATGCTAGGTGTTTTACAATTATTATCTCATTTGCTCTTCACTGCAAGATAGGTGCTATTATAATTATTATCTCTATTTTACAGATGAGTAAACTGAGGCGAAGAAAGGCTAAGTGACCTGCCCAAGGTCACACAACTAGTAAGGGTCTGAGGACACATTTGAACTCAGATTTTCCTCCCATGTCAGTGCTCTGTCCACTGCACCACCTAGGGCCACCCTGTTTCCTAACAGCAAACTATAGCCACTTTGTAAGCACTATCCTAACTATATATGGAGACTGGCTTTAAAGTGGTAAATTATTTAAATTATTTAACCCATGAAACAATAAAATTTTAAATGGATTAATAATATTTATTAATATTAATAAAAATACCAGCTCACCCTTATCAGATTAGCTAAGATTGAAGGAAGAGGTAGATGTTAGAGGGGATGTGAAAAAACTGGACATTAATGTATTGTTGGTGAATCCAACCATTCTAAAGAGCAATTTGGAACTATGACCCAAAGTCTATAAAATTGGGCGTACTCTTTGATTTAGCAAGGCCACTATAGCACTCACCATTGGTGAGTGTCTGTCTCCTAAAACAATCATAAAAGAGGGGAAAGGACCTACATATGCAAAAATGTTTGTAGGAATTCTTTTGTGGTGGTAAAGAATTGGAAAATGAATAGATGCCCATCAATTGGGGAATGGCTGAATAAATTTTATGATATATGAAAGTGATGGAATATTATTGTTCTATAAAAAATGATGAATAGGCCAATTTTAGAAAAGCCTGGAAAGTTTTACATGAATTGATACTGAGTGAAACAAACAGAACCAGGAATACATTGTATATAGCAACAACAAGATTGTGTGATAAGCAAGTATGATAGACTGGATTCTTTTTGGCAATTCAGTGATACAAGGTAACCCCAATAAACTTTGGATAGAAAATGCCATCAGCCTCCCAAGAGACTGAATATGGAAAATTGCATACTATTTTCCTTTTTTTCCTTCTATTTTTCTCATGGTTTTTCCCTCCATGTAGAAACATGTAAAACCTAAAAATTTAAAATAAATTACAAAAAAGGTTAAGTGACTTGTAAAGAGACATGATAAGCCTTCAAGGTGAGATTTGAACCCAGGTCTTCTTGACTTCAAGCTCACGATTGTATCCATTACTTCAAGGTACTTCATTTTGGAAATAAAGTACTATTTAAGAGTGAGTTTGAATTATTACAATGAGCAGTAGAACATTAAAATTTGACAGTCTTTCAAAAAGTGCAACACAATGTGTTTTACTTATGAAATGATGTTCCTCTTGCTCAGTTGAATGGTACAACTCTAATAAGTACAATTATTATATGTATAAATAATATTCTTATTTGTTTAGGCTATTGTTGGGCAATTTTCAATTCAAGTTAAATATTACTATTAATGTCTTAAATGTTTTAAGTTATATAAGATATATTTCTCTATTATCTATGTTGCATAAAGAAAAGAAGGGAGGGAGAAGAGAAGAGAAAGAGAGAGAGGAGGTAGAAAAGGAGGAGAAGGAGGAGGGGGAGGAGGAGGAAGAAGAAGAGGAAGAGGAAGAGGAGGAGGAGAAGGGAGAGAAGAAGAAGAAGATGATGATGATGATGAAGAAGGAAGAGGAGGAGGAGGAGGGAAGGAAGGAAGGAAGGAAGGAAGGAAGGAAGAAAGAAAGAAAGAAAGAAAGAAAGAAAGAAAGAAAGAAAGAAAGAAAGAAAAAGAGAGAAAAAGGAAAAGTGAGAGAGAGAGAAAGGAGAAGAGAAAGAAAGGAGAAGGGAGAGAGAGAAAGGAGAAGGAAAATTGTTGATTGTTTTATTTATATAAATTTATATTTATTTATATTATATATTATAATTTATTTATATATTTATATGTATTGTTATATTTATATAAAAGACATTAAATCCAATTTCCTCATTTCACAAATGAGAAAACCGAGGCACAGAGGTGTTAAGTGACATAGTCAGGAAGATCTGAATTCAAATCTTTCCACAGACATTTATTATCTGAACCTAGGAAAATCCCTAAACTCTCAGCTCCAGTTTTTTTTTTATCTGTAAAACTAGGATGATGATAATCAATACATAAATGTAGTAAGGGACTTCAATATCACACAATTACTAAGTGTATACAGAGGTATTTGAACTTAGATTTGGTTCTAACTAATTAATAGCCTATTTCCTTATCCTCTATACCATTGTGTTTATATCTACATTTTTGAAAAAGAGAATCAGGAAGAAATAAAACAAAACAGTTATCTCAAGACCACTCCTTAAATATTTAAAAATTTAGTCAATGGACTAAAAATCATTTTTCACACAAATAAAAATAGATCTAAACAAGCAGAGAAATATTGTTTGTAAGCTGAGCCAATATAATAACAATGACAATTCTATCTAAATTGATTTACTTATTCATTGCCATGTGAATAAAACTTCAAAAATTATTTACTAGAGTTAGAAAAAATATTAAAATTAATTTGGAAGAGTAAAATATTTAAGCTTTTGGGATAAAAATTCATTGTTTGGTAAAAAGAAATTGTTGGGAAAACTAGAAAGCAGTATGGCAAAAACTAGATACAGATCAATATATCATTTACCAAGATACAGTCAAAATAAATGCATGACAGACATAAAGGGAGATATCATAAGTAAAGAAGAACATAGTACATATTACCTTTCAGATTTATGAAGAGGAGAAAACTTTATGAATAAACCAGAGATATAAAATGGACAAATGGTTAACCCAGCTAGTAGGTATTTGAGGTCACATTTGAACTCTGGTTTTCCTGGCTCCAGAGCCACCATTCTATCCATTGTTCCACCTAGCTATAACGAATACATAGGGATGGTTAAATAATAAAGAAGAGGTCAAACATTTCATACACAGTTTGCCAGCAGAGGTTTAGTAATGAAAAGCATTCCATTTATTCTACATGCAGAGCTTTCTTCTCCTTTCTAGAGCTCAAAAAAGAGGTCCTTTTTTTTTTTTAATTAATGAAAGTCTACATAGAGAAGCGGCCCTATAAATGCTAAATTTAAACATTGTCCTCTTGTGGCTATCTCTGTTTCCCTGATGTGTCCATCTCAATGTTTTATTTTATTAATATTGACAGTCAATTCCCCAGTTTGCCCCATGAGAACTATACTCAATTCTAACCCTAAGAAACTTAACAATGTCCTTTTAATTGTCCCACCAAGCTTGAGTATTCTTTAGTCTGCCTGAAGTCAAATATCAATGAAGGTCATGCAAAAGGGGAAGAGGGGAAAAACAGACTAAGCAAGCTTTTTTGATCTAAATCAGTGTGACTACACCATATTTAATATTCCTGTCCTCTCCCCCTCCCGCTGCATTGCATACATATATGTAGTGTCTGGACTACCTTTCTAGAGGTCCTCCAGAAGGGCCTTGGTCTCAGAAGTCCTCCAGAAGGGCCTTGGTCTCAGCAGGATAGTCACCAGGAAGATGAATAAGAATAGAGTCCAAAGTCTTTATTGTCTCCTTCACAGTCTGTGACTGTCATAGGCTGACCCAGTCCCCTCCAGCAGAATGACAGTCTGCCAGTCTCAACCAGTCTCCCTCTGAGTCTGACTTTGTCCCCAATTTAAATACCCTATAACAATTACATTACATGTACTAAGTATAAACCAATCTAGAGTGATTATATCATTATATCAAACTAAAGTGATTATATCATTATATTATATTAGATATATGTGAACTAGAGAACCTTTATATCATCAATTCCACTGAGTTAACACCTTGTTTCAGGTATACTTCTCCAGAGTTCCAGCCCTCTACACATATATTTTTGATCATTGGATGTAGTGAAAAAAATCATAAGAAATAAAAGACCATTTTAAAAAGCCATTCTTGTTCTTAATGTCTAAAGAGGATAAAGTCTGAGCAAATATCTATGAGAAAGATATAATAGCATTGTAAATAAAGTATAGTGATTTATTGCAAACTTTACCAAGCTATAATAGAAAGTGCTGGAGTCTTTAGAGTGCCACAATAAAGCAGGAAGACTAAGAAGTCATATTTTCATGCCATGGGGCTCCAAGAAATTGTGTTATTCAAGTTGCTTTAAACAAGTTCATTTTAAGTTAGATATAATGAGCGGTTAAGCCTAGCACCCCAAAATGCTCTACACTCTACAGGGACAAGTATATTGTCCTTATGTATTATGTTGTTGTTATTCAATCAGTCAGTCAGTCATGTTCAACTCTTCATGACCCCTTTGTTTTCATGGTAAAGTTACTGTAGTAGTTTGCCCTATCTTTCTATGATGGATTATAACAAGTAAAGGTTAACTGACTTACCCAGGATCATACAGCTAGTAAGTATGCATATGTGCACAGATATGTGATTATTTACTACTTTGAATTGAAGTGATTAAATAAAAATGAGGAAATCTGCTCATATCCTTAGAAAAATATGAAAGCAAATATATTGAAGACCCAGTCTTAAGACTATAAACCTTTTTGATATTGTTTATGGAATATAGTTTCATTTCCAGTAAACCAACCTATGTTCCCCTTGAAATTAAATGCTTTTTAAAATTAATTATTCTCATTATGGAATATTATTGTTCAGTAAAAAATGATCAACAGTTTGATTTCAGAAAGGCCTGGAGAGACTTACAGGAAGTGATGCTGAGTGAAATGAGCAGGACCAGGAGATCATTATACACTTCAACAACAATACTATATGATGATCAATTCTGATGGACATGGACCTCTTCAGCAATGAGATGAACCAAATCAGTTCCAATAGAGCAGTAATGAATTGAACCAGCTACACCCAGCGAAAAAACTCTGGGAGATGACTATAAACCACTACATAGAATTCCCAATCCCTGTATTTTTGTCCACCTGCATTTTTTATTTCCTTCAAAGCTAATTGTACACTATTTCAAAGTCCAATTCTTTTTGTACAGCAAAATAACTGTTTGGACATGTATACTTATATTGTACTTAATTTATACTTTAACATATTTAACATACATTGGTCAACCTGCCCTCTGGGGGAGGGGGTGGAGGAAAGGAGGGGAAAAATTGGAACAAAAAGTTTGGCAATTGTCAATGCTGTAAAATTACCCATGCATATTACTTGTAAATAAAAAGCTATTTTAAAAAATTAAATATTCTCTTCCATTAAAAATAACCCTGACTGTTATTTCAATCAGCTATTTCAACACCCAAAACCAGTAAGGATAAAAGCTAAGGAGAAGGAAAATCCAGATAAAAACAAGTCAGTCTCCAGCTATTTTTTTTCTCTTATCTGAATTTTTTTATTTTGCACACATTTGTTAAACTTTTTAAATAACATAACACTTTTTCTATTATTTCTTAAGAATTCTCTGCTGTTTTTACCAAGACAACATCATTTTAAATTACTGTCATAATTCTTTGTCAAATTTTCTTCAGATCCTTTCTAAAATAGGCATGTGAGTATCACTATTCCTCAGAATACTTGTCCTCTTTTGGCCTTTGAATTTTGAACAGCTGGCTGTAAAGATTTGACTTTGGACAAAGTGACCAGCTTTGAGAAATAAATATATCCTTTTAAAGACTGGAAATGATAACATATGTTCAATGGCCCATGATTCTGTTTTTGGTGCCCTCAAAGGTCCATTTATCCATTCTTTGGAGCTTTTAGTAACAAAGTAATTGTCTATTTTACAGGGCCCAGTTCTAATCCCATTCAATTTGAAAGAGTAAGTCAAAACAATAGTTTTCCCTGAGCAAGAAGCAAAGATAAGATGATTCACAACAGGCAAAGCCAATATACACTAACACTTAGCATTTTCTTGCATATAGTAGAAACTTAAATGTTTGCTAAATTAAAGTCACAAGTGTTTTCTTTGATAATATCTACAAATGGTTTTTGTGCAGACACATCAAATGTTTTTGTTGCTGTACAGTTGTTTCAGTCATGTTTGGCTTCATGGCCCCATTTAGGGTATTAGCAAAAATACTAAAGTGTTTGCCATTTCCTTCTCCATTTCATTTTGCATGAGGAAACTGAGGCAAACAGGATTAAGTAACTTTTCCAGAGTCCCACCACTATTAAGTGTCTGAGACTCAGTTCTTCCTGACTTCAGGCCCAGTGGTCCATCCATTGCACCACTTAACTTTTCCTAGGTAAATGTTTTACTTATGATTTGTTGTTGTTGTTCAGCAAAATCAAACAGATAGATTGTTACTTTTCAGGAACATACAGCCTATGTTTGAGTCAGGCTGTTGGGGATTTATACCATACTGCCTCTAGCAATCCTCCCTTCCTTTCTTTAAATTGATCATTAATGGTTTATGAATAGCCTGTCATTCAAATATCTCAGGAGCAGCCCATGAGATGGCTTGTTGTTTTTCAGTTATTTCAGTCTGGCCTGACTCTTCATGACCGCATTTGAGGTTTTCTTGGCAAAGGTACTGAAATATCATTTTACAGATGAGAATAATGAGGCAAACACAATTAACTAGTAAATGTCTGAAACTGTATTTGAACTTATTAAGATGAGACTTCCTGACTCCAAGCCTGGCACTCTATCCACTATACCACCCAGCTGTCCATAGGATTGAACTCCATAGCAATTCCAATAATCGTTGTTCCTCCTCAAGTTGTTCCAGGGAGTAACACAAATCAACTAGTCATATCATCTTCAAGTTGCCTAAAGGCAAACAATTTTTTCCAGTGGAAAGAATGAGCACAAATATCAAAGCTTTTCCTGATCTCCATATCTTTAAGTGTTTATCCTTAAATTAACATGCAATTATTTATCCTGCGCAGGAGAATGGAAAGCTCTTAGTGGGTCTAGACTATATGCTAATCTTAGTATAACACCTTACATATAGCATCATAGGTCATAGTAGTTACCTAATTCAAACATCTCATTTTGCAGATAAATAAACTGAAGTCCCTTTAGGTAAACAATCAGAATAATATCATGACTAAAATTTACATAGCACTTCATGGATCTGCAAAGTGCTCTACATCTATTACTACATTTTATCAACTGATCCTCACAACAATTCTCTGAAATTCAGATGAAAAAACAATCAAAGAGAGGTTCAATGACTTACACAAATGTTTAATGGGAGGGCTAAGATTCAAATCCACATAGCCAATTCTAAATTCAGACTTCTCCCACCTTATTATATTATACATTCTTGTTGGATTAAATTAGATATGGACTATTTTAACTTATACAGGAAGTATACAAACTTACTAGCTATATGACCTTTATATCATTTAATCTCTGTTTCCTCAACTGTAAAATGGGAATAAGTAATAACCTTTTCTCAGAATTACTATAGGACTCAAATGAAATATTTATATAGAGTTTGGCACAATGCCTGGCACATTATATATGATATGTAATTGCTAGCTATTATTTGTATTAATATTATTATCATTAGTGACAACACCAACAGATGGGAATGAGATCTGGGTTTTAGTCTTTGTCTTACCACTATCTGTGTGATCACAAATTTATTTACATTTCCAACTACATTGAAAAATTAGAGATTTGGATTAGATCATCACTGTACTTCCAACCACTAGATCTCATGATTCAGTGAAATTCCATATCTTAATGGAGAAGATAATCGGGGACAGGGAGACAAATAGACAAGAATTCATTAATTTAGCTACAGTTAAATGGGAAAAGTTTGGTTGGGCTTTTGGGAAGGCAGCATACTTTGGTCTATTGTCTATGATCCTTTGGATTTGGAATTTGGAAGACCTAAATTTAAACTGCCTTAGACATTTACTAGATTAGTTTTGAATTAGTAAGACTTTGGTTCAAGGTCTACATCTCACTCTCCCAAGTTAGCAATGGTCTCTTAATTGATAAACCACTGACCTTTTCTCAGTCCTCATTCTTTCTTGACCTATCTTCTACCTTTCACACTGCTAATCACCCTCTCCTCTTTAATAATCTTTTCTCTCTGTTTTCTGGGAAGCACACTCTCCTGAGTTTTTTCCTATCTATTGGACCATTCCTTCTCATTTCCTTTGATGGAATCCTCATCCAGATCACACCCTTCAACCAATAGGTGGTCCCTCAAGAGTCTGTCCTGGACCCTTTTTTCTTCTCCCCTGTACAACTTTAACTGATGATTTAACCAACTCCCATAGGTTTAATTATTATTTCTATGTTGACAATTCTCAGGTCTACCTATTCCTGCCCCAAATCTATCCTCTACTCTTACATCTCCAAAAGCCTTCCCGATATCTCAAACTGGATGTCCACTACACATCTTAAACTCAACATATCATCTTAAACCCACCTGTCCTTTACCTAATCTTTTACTGCTGAGGACAATACTATCTACCCAGTTCCCTCAGACTTATAATCTAGGTGTCATCTTCTAGTTCTCACCATTGCTCACCTTTCCATATCCAATCAGAAGTCAAGGCCTACTGATATCACATCTCTCACATTTGCTCCCTTTTCTTCTCTATCACTTCTCTATCAATCTATCTCTATTAGAGGCCCTTATTACTGCATATCTGGATTACTGCAATAGCCTACACAGCTTGGTCTCCCTGGCTTGTGGTGTTTTTCTTCTTTAAAATAATAATGGTTCTCTCTGGGAGCAGGTTTCTTGGGAAGGTTTTCTGGAGACAGCCTTAGTTTCAGTTAAAAAGTAATAATCACCTCAAAATGCAGCCAGCTGATAAAATGAAAATGTTTATTTTCTCCTTCCAAAATAGCCTGATTAGTTTTCTTAAGAGTCCTCTCTCTCTCTTTGGTTCTAAGAGCTCTTG
Source organism: Sarcophilus harrisii (assembly GCF_902635505.1). NCBI lineage: Eukaryota > Metazoa > Chordata > Mammalia > Dasyuromorphia > Dasyuridae > Sarcophilus > Sarcophilus harrisii. The sequence continues at coordinate 56,720,107 of NC_045430.1, forward strand.
CAGGTTTGTCCTTTGCTCTCTTTGCTTTGCCTCTGCTTTCTTCAGCCTCCAGCTAGCACCAAGGTGAAAGTTGAAATGAATCTCTCTTGCCTCTGAGAGAGGGCTTGTGGGCTTCCTCCTAGAGTGCTCCTCTCCAAACCCTGGCAATGTTCCCAAGTAACTCACTAACCCAAATCTAAGAGCCTCTTTATATATGATCTCCCAAAGGTTGACTCCTCCTTCTGGAGGCAGGGATTAAGGAAGGTGTGAATTCACAAAGTTACAAAGTTAACTTTGTGATTCTCCCATACTTGTGAACTCCAGTGAGTACTTAAATACTTCTTGCTTATATGAACTCTCTAAAGGTGTGAACACAAGCATTGTTTCTATTAGTTCCACTTAGTACTTGTTTCTTCTGGCCCATAATGGCCCCTGTTTTCTTCTGGCCCTTGTAAGATTAGATCATACTGAGCCATGCTAAATTAGATAACTATTGTCTCTATCAACTCTAATGACTTAATTAAATTGTAAAGATTTCAACACTGGCTCAAGTCTTTCCCCCCTCCAAATCATGCTCCATTTAGTGATCAGTGATTTTTCTAAAACACAAGTGATCACATCACCCTCTTACCCAAGAAACTCCAGTGGCTCTCTATCACTTCCAGGATCTAATCCAAAAGCCTACTTGATATTGTCTGTCATAACCTTATCCTCTCTTACCTTTCCAGTTTTCTTATTCCTTTGTTGTTCAGTCATTTTCAATTTTTTGTGACCCCATTTGAAGTTTTCTTGGCAAAACTATATTCTTGTCATTCCGTCTTCAGTTTATTTTAGTAATGAGGAAACTGAGGCAAAAAGGGTTAAGTGAGTTGTCCAAGGTCATTCAGCTAGTAATATGGCCTTCAGATTAGAATTCAGGAAGATGATTCTTACAAGTTCGGTGTTCTATCCACTATGCCACCTAGCTGATCCCTTCTACATTATTCCCTGATTCCCTCTTTGATCCAGTGCTCATCTCCACCTAATAACTTCCTTGACTTCCTTTAAATCTCAATTAAAACCCCACTTTCTATAAGAAGTCTTCTCCAACTCCTCAATTCCAATATCTTCCTTTTGTTAATTATTTTCTGTTTCTTCTGTATAGAACTTTTTAGTGCATACTTGTTTGCATATTGTTTCCCCTATTGAATTGTGAACTCCTTAAGAGATTGTCTTTGCCTCTTTTTGTATGCCCAGTACTTAGCACAATGCCTGGTACACACTTAATAAATTTGTTATTTATTGAATGTCTATTGACTGACTGGAGGATCTTGTCATTTAACCTTCCAGTATCCCAGATAATCAAGACTATGAGTTCTGGAATAAGTTCTAATATCCATTCTCAGGCATTCTCTATGCAAAATTCACAAGTCTGGTCCCCAAAAATTTTTATTACCTTTGCATTTGTTAAAATGAAAATAAAATAAAATAAGATAAAAGTCCTCTATCAGTTTCAGTAAGGTAAAAAAAGGCTATATTGTATTCAAGATAATTAATTTGTTCACTTGTCAAATATAAAACATCTCCTATGCTAAAAGAACTTACCATCTGTAATCCTGAAGCCAATTTAACTTGTCTTCTTGAATTGCCATATTTCCGATTGGACCCAGAGTATACAGGAGGTCCTGAACAAGTCAAGGATGAAGCTCTCCTGAGCTGACATAACCCTAACTAAACTCTTTGTGTGTCTTTGAGAGCTAAAACAGCTACAAGAAGGGCACCAGTCAGTCTGAACCAAACTGATAAATTGTGCAGTTGGGACCTTTGTAGATAAGTGGGCCATCCTATCTTCCTATCTAATAGTTACCAAGAGAAAATAATGCTACTCCTGTCATACTGCTTACTCATAACCCCTCCCTTTCTTCACCCTTTTTTCCCCATCTAGGAGAGGACTAGTTCTTTTTCCTTACCCTATGACTTCTCTATGCCAGTACTGCAGGTTCCTTTGTACTTGGGATAAGCAGTTCCACATGCCCATTCCTTTCGCTTGTAATAAAGCTAGTTATCATAGTCATGACTTTTGGTTAACAGAAATTGGTGGCAGAGGTGAAAGTATGAAGGGCCACCTAGAATACAGTCCAAAAGCTGACGAGCCACCTGTTGGAAGTTGAGGATGCTATCAATGACACTTTGCAGGTGCTCCATTAGAGAATCATCCTGGGGACTGTCACTCAAGAAGCTGGCATTGTCCAAGTCTAGGGACTCCAATTTGCAAATCATGGCCAATGGTAAAGGAAGTGCCTCATAGGTCGGACCCCTCCAAACTCAGGCCCAGTCTAAGACAAAATATATAATACCTACACTATGAGGCAACTCGTGTTAAGAGCAGAAAAATTTCTACAAAATATTGGAGGGGGTCTAACAAAGAGAAAGGTTACATATATTGTTTAAGCAAAGTTTCATGAAGGCAATGGCAATGTTCCATTCAACTCTGAGTGATATGACACTTTCTGACAGTGTCAAATCTGACACACAGACAATATGCATACACACACAGAGTCAACAGACTCAAGTAGCTTCATCACTTCTCCAATTAATATAAAATTCTATGACTCTCCATCAAAACTCTTAATAACCTGTTCCTTTTCAGTGTTCTTACTCCTCTCCCTCCACATATACAGTTTAATCCAGTGACACTAGCCTTCTTGCTGTTTTTGTACAAAAAAATTCTAACCCCGAAATCTGGACATTTTCATTAACCATTTGTCATGCCTAAAATGCCCTTCCCCCTCATCTCTTGCCTTCTGGCTCCCTTCAAGTCTGATCTAAAGTCCCACCCTCTACCAAAAGCCTTTCTTGATCCTTCTTAATTTCAGTTGATTATTTCCAATTTATCTTGTATGTAAATTGTTTGTAAATAATTGTTTGCATGTTGTCTAATCCCTACCCTCTTAGTCTCTGAATTCCTTGAGGTAAGGGACTGTCTTTTACCTTTCTTTGTATCTCCAGTACATAGTAAATGCCTAGAATATAGCAGTATGTATTTAATAAATATTCATTGACTGATTGACTTTTTCAATCACTACCAAATAGTTTTAAGTCTTTTTCTCCCCTCTATTAACTTTGACCTTCTCTCAGATGTATTCTGTATAATATAATTTTCATTACCAATTCTTTCTTACATTCACCTCATACATTGATATTTTTACCATATGGGTAGTACTTAGGCTAATTTGCAAGATACCATAGAGATCCCAAGTGGAGGTGTTTGCCTCAGTCCCAGCAAGCCCTTAGGTATGCATCAGCAGATATGAATGTCCAACCAAATTCTCCAAATAGGTAACTCCTTTAGAAAACCAGCAGAAAGGATGATTGGTTATTTACTAATTACACAGTTTGAGCACTGTGATCCACTCTATAGGATTACCCTCTTCTCTAAGCTCTACACTATTTCCTTATTGCCTAATTTCCAGTATATTTTTATATGTCTTCTATCTAGATAGTATGAATATGTAATATAAGAGATTCATGGAAGTGACATAACCATGGAGAGAGCATGAGAACCCACATATTATGTCTGTGCTTCAGGTATTTAAATAAGAAAAACTGAGATGAATTTATCTTTTAAAGTAGCCATTCCCCAGTTGATAAATGATCAAAGGATATAAACAGGCAGTTTTCAGAAGAAAAAATCAAAGCTATCAATAATCACAGGAAAAATATTCTATGTGTCTGTTGGTTAGATCAATAAAAATTAAAACAACTCTGAGATACCACCTCACACCTATCAGATTGCTTAACATGTCAGAAAAGGAAAATGACAAATGGTGGAGGGCATATGGGAAAAATGGAACGCTGGTAAACTCCTGATCTAGTACCAATCCAATTATTCTGAAGAACAATTTGTACTCTTTGACCTAGCAATACCACTACTAAGTCTGTATCCCAAAGAGATTAAAGAAAAAATAAAAGGATCTATTTGTACAAAAAATGTTCTACAATTGTGTTTATTACTCAGAGCATTCAGCTTTTAATTTCATAAGGAGTGAGGTATGCCATTATCAATAATTATGCTTTGGAAGAAAAATAATTCAAAATTACATTCCAAAGTGTTTTATTTTGTTTGTTTGACTTTGGTCAAAGTATTTCCTTTCTGTCAGAGAATTGATTTGAACATATTTCTTTCAAACATCTTGTGAAATAAAAACTAGTTATTACAAAACTAATACCTCCTATATGTCACTTTTTAACCACTGCTTTGCAGTTTAACTTGTTGTTAACTGTCTCCACGTATACAAAAGCAATCCTTGCCACACAAACCTTTTACCTTTCAATTGGTTGATTGTTGTGCAAGCTCAAAGAGAACCATGTTTCTTTTCAGCTACTTTAATTCTGCTTTGCTCATAGAGCACAGCACATTCTTTGATGCAGGAGCCCATGCTGGGTGATTATCTGCCAGTGTCTCCCATGTCTCACAATTTATTCCAATGTTCTTTAGAAAGACCTTCAGAGCGTCCTTGCAAAACAAAGAAAGAAAACTATAGACCAATCTCTCTATTGAATATTGATGCTAAAATCTTAAATAAGATATTAGCAAAAAGACTACAGAAAATCATCCCCGGGATAATACACCATGATTAAGGAGAATTTATAGCAGGAATGCAGGGCTGGTTCAATATTAGGAAAACTATCAGTATAATTGGGTATATTAATAACCAAATTAACAAAAACCATATGATCATCTCAATAGATGCAGAAAAAGCATTTGATAAAATCCAACATCCATTCCTATTAAAAACACTTGAGAGTATAGGAATAAATGAACTTTTCCTTAAAATAATCAGTAGCATCTATTTAAAACCATCAATAAGCATCATATGTAATGGGAACAAACTGCAACCATTCCCAATAAGATCAGGAGTGAAACAAGGTTGCCCACTATCACCATTACTATTCAATATTGTATTAGACATGCCAGCTGTGGCAATAAGAGTTGAGAAAAAGATTAAAGGAATTAGAGTAAGTAATGAAGAAACCAAATTATCACTCTTTGCTGCTGATATGATTGTATACTTAGAGAACCCCAGAGATTCTACTAAAAATAATCCACACATTTAGCAAAGTTGCAGGATACAAAATAAACCCATATAAGTCATCAGCATTCTTATATATCACTAACAAAATCCAACAGTCAGAGTTAGAAAGAGAAATTCCATTTAAAGTAATTACTGATAGTATAAAATACTTAGAAATCTATTTGCCAAGGAAAACTTTATAAACAAAACTACAAAACACTTTCCACACATATTAAGTCTGATCTAACCAATTGGAAAAATATCAAATGCTCTTGGATAGGGCAAGCAAATATAATAAAGGTGACAATGCTACCTAAACTAATCTGTTTATTTAGTGTTATACCAATTAGACTCCCAAAAAAGCTATTTTAATGACCTAGAAAAAATAACAACAAAGTTCATATGGAAAAACAAAAGGTCAAGAATTTCAAGGGAACTAATGAAAAAAAAAAATCAAATAAAGGTGTCCTGGCTGTACCAGATCTAAAATTATATTATAAAGCAGCAGTTGACAAAACCATTTGGTATTGGCTAAGGAATAGATTGGTTGATCAGTGGAATAGGTTAGGTTCAAAGGACAAAACAGTCAATAACTTTAATACTCTAGTGTTTGATAAAGATCCCAGATTTTGGGATAAGAACTCACTGTTTGACAAAAATTGCTGGAAAAATTGGAAACTAGGCATTGACCCACACTTAACACCGTACACCAAGATAAGGTCAAAATGGGTTCATGACCTAGGCATAAAGAATGAGATTATAAATAAATTAGAGGTAACCTAAGTGAAATGGATGACTACCTCCAAAAATATAGACTTCCCAGACTAACAGAGGAGGAAGTAAATTGCTTGAATAGTCCCATTTCAGAAAAAGAAATAGAACAGTCAATTAAACAACTCCCTAAGAAAAAATCCCCAGGACCAGATGGATTTACATGTGAATTTTACCAAACATTTAAAGAACAATTGGCCCCAATGCTATATAAATTATTTGATAAAATAGGGAATGAAGGAGTCCTACCAAATTCCTTCTATGACACAGACATGGTACTGATACCTAAACCAGGTAGGCTGAAAACAGAGAAAGAAAATTATAGACCAATCTCCCTAATGAATATTGATGCTAAAATCTTAAATAAGATATTAGCAAAAAGACTACAGAAAATCATCTCCAGGATAATACACTATGATCAAGTAGGATTTATACCAGGAATGCAGGGCTGGTTCAATATTAGGAAAACTATCAATATAATTGGCCATGTTAATAACCAAATTAACAAAAACCATATGATCATCTCAATAGATGCAGAAAAAGCATTTGATAAAATCCAACATCCATTCCTATTAAAAACACTTGAGAGTATAGGAATAAATGGACTTTTCCTTAAAATAATCAGCAGCATCTATTTAAAACAACTCTGAGATAGCAGTACATACCTGGCAGACTGGCTAGAATGACAGGGAAAGATAATGTGGAATGTTGGAGGGGATGTGGGAAAACAGGGACACTAATGCATTGTTAGTGGAATTATGAATACATCCAGCCATTCTGAAGAGTAATTTGGAACTATGCTCAAAAAGTTATCAAACTGCGCATACCCTTTGATCTAGCAGTGTTACTAATGGGCTTATATCCCAAAGAGATCTTAAAGAAGGGAAAGGGACCTGTATGTGCAATTGGAGAATGGCTGAATAAATTGTGATATATTAATGTTATGAAATATTATTGTTCTTTAAGAAATGAGCAGCAGAATGATTTCAGAAAGGCCTGGAAAGACTTACATGAACTGATACTGAGTGAAATGAGGAGGACCAGGAGATCATTATATACTTCAACAAAAATACTATATGATGATCAATTCTGATGGACCTGGCCATCTGCAGCAATGAGATGAATCAAATCAGTTTCAATAGAACAGTAATGAACTGAACCAGCTACTCCCAGTAAAAGAACTCTGGGAGATGACTAAGAACCATTACATAGAATTCCCGATCCCTATATTTTTGCCCGCCTGCATTTTTTTATTTCCTTCATGGGCTAATTGTACAATATTTCAGAGTTCGATTCTTTTTGTACGACAAAATAACGGTTTGGACATGTACACTTATTTTGTATTTAATTTATACGTTAACATATTTAACATGTATTGGTCATCCTGCCATCTAGGGGAGGGGTGGGGGGAAGGAGGGGAGAAAATTGGAACAAAAGGTTTGGCAATTGTCAATGCTGTAAAATTGCCTATGCATATAATTTGTAAATAAAAAGCTATTAAATTTTTTTTTTAAAAAAAGAGAGTGTCCTTGCATTGCCTCTTCTGACCTGAGTTCTCTGTAAAATAATCTTTTAGGCAAATGTTTTGGCATTCAACCAATGTGGCCAGTCCATTGGAGTTGCACTCTCAGTGTTTAGCAGTTTAGCTTAAGAAAAGAGAAACTGATCCATACTCTGTTGCATCTCAGTCTCAGAGATTGCATTGCAATCATCTGGAAAAAAAAAAGTTGTGCACTTACTCTACCCCCACTTTAATCTTGGCTTGCAGCTTTTTAAAGTTAAATAATTTAATACCAATGCAGTGGCTGACCTTGATGACATTTTCATCTTCCTTGAAAGCATCTGACAACTTCATTGAAAACAGCATTCTAAAAAGCATGGAAGCAAGCACACAGCCCTGCTTCATTTAATTGGTGACTCACACAAAATCACCAAAGTACAAGAGCATCACCCCCTATCCAGACCCTGTGCAAGTATGCCATCATAAAACTGACCTAAAATATTGATGGACTTCTCTAGGCAATCAAATTTTGCCACGATCTTCCACAAGCTGACTTTCAGTTATTAGGAATGTCAGCTTAACTGATTGGGACTGACATAATTTTATTAGTCAGAGTGTAGATATTAGTCAATAAGAAATAAATCTATTTAGAAATCGGAGTGCTTTCTGGTGCCTTGTTTATTTATAAATTAATTCACTGGGGAGTCTTTAGAGGCTACCTAACAGAAAATTCTCTCCCCAAAAAACTAAAAATGGGAAGATATAACAAAGCATTAAAAAGCATTCAAGCTCCATTGACCCAGACTTGACAAAAATAACTCCACTGCATCTCAAACATCAAACAAGAAAGCATGCAAGAATTTCAATTCACACAAAAATCATTCAGAACTATGTGAGCAGAATAGCCCCATTTAATAACTGATGGTGATGGCCAATGCAATCCAGTACTTATTATTACTTGAAAACAAATCTTAGAGTTGAAATGGATCTTAGAGGTTATCTAGCCCAACTTCCTACTTTACATGGAGATCTTTCCCTATATTGTAATATCCCAACTAATGATCCCATGTTTAGTAAAAATATTTCTAATAATAACAAGAACTTCATTACCTTACAAAGCAACCCACTTCAGACTTCTGGCTAAGATGGTGGACAGGACACATACATCTACTTAAGCTCCATGTTTTCTCTCAGAATAATTTATTTCATGACAAGCCTTAGAATTAGTGCTTGACTGAAAAAAAAAAACACAAATAATTATCAAAAGAAGATATCCTCGAAATTTGCCAGAAAAGGTCTGTTTTTGCTTAAGGGTGGGAATGGTTAGATTGGGTGCAGACTGAAGTCAGGCACAGCAGACAGAGTAAGGCAGACAGCTCACAGCTGAGCAGACCTGAGGGGGGTGGGGTGTGATCTCAGCCGTTTCTGTGGAGAGAGCTTTAACACAGCATTGGCTACTTTGCCCTGGCAGCAAGCCAGTAGACAAGCAGAGAAGCTAAAAACACAGGGGGTGAAGATTATAACCCTGAAATGCTGGGGTCTCTCAGGACCTGACCACACCCACCCACAGTGTCTCAGCACACTCTGAGAGGCTTAGAGCAGCCATTACTGTCCTGATAGTACCTCGCTGCTGCTCCCTGCACTCTGTAGAGGAAGCTTGGTAATACCATCCAGCTCTGCCCCCCCCCTAAAAAAAAAGCAGATCATTTGTTTTCCTTGTTAGTTTTTTTTTCTTTGATTCTAACAAAATGAGCAAAAAATTAAAGTCCACTTTAACTATTGATAACTTCTATATGGATAGAGAGCAGACTTTAAACCTGAGGAGACTAAAAACAGACTGTCTCCAGATGAATTCCCCATAGGGAATGTTCTAGTCCTCAACACATAAGACTCTCATAGAAGAAATTTAAAAGGCTCTCACAAGAGAGCTAGAAGAAAAATGGGAAAAGGAAAGGAAAGCTTGGCAAGAGTGTCTGGATAAGTCATCTCACTCATTTAAAGATAGAGTGGATAAAGAAATCAAATCCTTGAAAAACAGAATTAGTGAGATGGAAAAAGAAAATAGCTCTCTAAAAAATAAAATTGACAAAATGGAAAAAGATTCCATAGAACAAAACAATTCACTTAAAAACTCAATTGGACAATTAGAAAAACATATTAAAAAGTGAGTGAAGAAAATACTTCATTGAAAATCAGAATTGAACAAGTGGAATTGAATGACTCAAGGAGATACCAAGAATCAGTCAAGCAAAACAAAACAAAAAAAAAAATGAAACAATGGAAAAAAAATGTCAGATACTTTCTTGGGAAAACAACAGACCTGGAAAATAGATCTAGGAGAGACAATTTAAGAATTATTGGATTCCCTGAAAACTATGATGAAAAAAAGACCCTGAACACTATTTTCCAGGAAATTATCAAAGAGAACTGCCCAGAAGTTATAGAAACAGAGGAAAAAATAGAAATTGAAAGAATTCATCAATTACCTACTGAAAGGGACCCTAAAATCAAAACTCCAAGAAATATAGTGGCCAAATTCCAGAACTATCAGAAAAAGGAAAAAATACTGCAAGCGGCTAGAAAAAATCAATTCAAATGTATATATAGAGGAGCCACAATAAGGATTACCCAGGATCTACCAGTGCCCACATTAAAGGATCAAAGGGTCTGGAATATGATATTCTGAAAGTCTAACGAAGTGGGTATGCAGTAAGAAATAACTTACCCAGCCAAAATGAACAGCTTTTTCCAGGGAAGAAGGACATACAACAAAATAGGTGAATTTCATCTATTTTTGATGAAAAAAACGGAACTAAACAAAAAGTTTGATCTACAAATATAGAACTCAAGAGAAACCCAAAAAGGTAAAAAGAAATCTTGGGAACTATATTTCTGCTATAAAGATATATAAAGACCACATGTATACTTTGTTCTAGAAACTAGAGGTGGAAAGGAAATTGTACCAGAAAAAGGGTAAAGTGGGGGTACTATATCTCACGAAGAGGCAAAGGAAACGTATTATATCTGAGAGAAAGAATGGAGGGTGATGAACATAGTGTGTATCTTACTACCATCAGAACTGACTTAAAGAGAAATTTATTAGACATATTCAATTTATGGTGAAACGTCTCCCACCTCATTGAAAAATGGGAGGGGAAAAGTGAAAAGGGAAGGAGTAAGCTAAGCAGAAGGGAATACAGAAATTGTGGGGAAAGGGGGTAAAATAGGGGGAGGAACTCTAAGGTTGGGGAAGGGATCCTAAAAAGGGAGGGCTGTGAGAAACAAGTGGTACTCACAAGTTTAATACTGGGGAGGGGGATAAGGGGAAGGAAAGAAGAAAAGCATAAGCAGGGGTTAATGACAAGTAATACAGAATTGGTGATTTTAACCATAAATGTGAATGGAGTAAACTCCCCCCTAAAGAGAAAGCGGTTGGCAGACTAGATTAAAAACCAGCATCCTACAATATGTTGTCTACAGGAAACATACCTAAAGCAGGACGATACATACAGAATAAAGGTAAAAGGTTAGAGCAGAATCTACTATGCTTCAGATGAAGTAAAGAAAGCAGGGGTAGTCATCCTCATCTCAGATCAAGCAAAAGCAAAAATTGATCTAATTAAAAGAGATAAGGAAGGGCACTATATCTTGCTAAAGGTTAATATATGTAATGAAGCAATATCAATATTAAACATATATGCACCAAGTAGTGTAGCAACTAAATTCTTTAAGGAGAAATTAAGAGAGCTGCAAGAAGAAATAGACAGCAAAACTATAATAGTGGGAGCTCTCAACCTTGCACTCTTAGAATTAGATAAATCAAACCACAAAATAAATAAGAAAGAAGTCAAAGAGGTAAACAGAATACTATAAAAGTTAAATATGATAGACTTTTGGAGAAAACTAAATGGAGACAGAAAGGAGTACACTTTCTTCTCAGCAGTAGGACATAAAAACCTCAAACTCAAATGTAGTAAGGCAGAAATAGTAAAAGCATCCTTTTCAGACCACAATGCAATGAAAATTACATTCAATAAAAAGCCAGGGGAAAATAGACCAAAAAATAATTGGAAACTAAATAATCTCATACTAATGAATGATTGGGTGAAACAGCAAATCATAGACATAATTAATAACTTCATCCAAGAAAATGACAATAATGAGATGTCATACCAAAATATGTGGGAAGCAACCAAAGAGGTAATAAGGGGAAATTTCATATCTCTAGAGGCCTACTTGCATAAAATAGAGAAAGAGAAGGTCAATGAATTGGGCTTGCAACTAAAAATGCTGGGAAAGAAACAAATGAAAAATCCCCAGTCAAACACTAAACTTGAAATTCTAAAAATAAAAGAAGAGATCAACAAAATTGAAAGTACAAAAAAAAAACTATTGAATTAATTAATAAAATTAAGAGTTGGTTCTATGAAAAAAAAAAACAAAAAAATAGACAAACCCTTAGTAAATCTGATTTAAAAAAGGAAAGAAAAAAATCAAAATTTTAGTCTTAAAAATGAAAAGGGAGAACTTGCCATTAATTAAGAGGAAATTAGAGCAATAATTAGGAATTACTTTGCCCAGCTTTATGCCAATAAAACTGATAACTTAAATAAAATGGAAGAATACCTTCAAAAATATAGCTTGCCCAGATTAACAGAGGAAGAAGTAAATAGTCTAAACAGTCCCATTTTAGAAAAAGAAATAGAACAAGCTACTAACCAACTCCCTAAAAAAAAATCCCCAAGACCAGATGGATTTACATGTGAATTCTATCAAACATTTAAAGAACAATTAACTCCAATGGTATATATAGTATTTGAAAAAAACTATTGAAGGAGTCCTACCAAATTCTTTTTGTGACACAGACATGGTACTGATGGTAGGTTGAAAACAGAGAAAGAAAATTATAGATCAATCTCCCTAATGAATATTAGAGTTAAATTAAATAAAATATTAGGAAAAAGATTACAAAAAATCATCCCCAGGATAATATACCATGACCAAGTAGGATTTATACCAGGAATGCAGGGCTGGTTCAATATTAGGAAAACTATTAGCATGATTGACTATATCAATAACCAAATTAACAAAAAACATATGATCATCTCAATAGATGCAGAAAAAGCATATAGGAATAAATGGACTTTTCCTTAACATAGTCAGGAGCATCTATTTAAAACCGTCAGTGAGCATCATATGTAATGGGGATAAACTGGAACCTTTCTCAGTAAGATCAGAAGTGAAACAATGTTGCCCACTTTCACCATTAATAAATATTGTATTAGAAACACTAACCTTGGCAATAAGAATTGAGAAAGAGATTAAAGGAATTAGAGTAGGTAATGAGGAAACCAAACTATCACTCTTTGCAGATGATATGATGGTATACTTAGAGAACCCCAGAGATTCTACTAAAAAGCTATTAGAAATAATTCATAACTTTAGCAAAGTTGCAGGATACAAAATAAATCCACATAAATCCTCAGCATTTTTATACATCATCAACAAAATCCAAGAGCAAGAGATACAAAGAGAAATTCCATTCAAAATAACTGTCGACAGCATAAAATATTTGGGAATCTATCTACCAAAGGAAAGTCAGGAATTCTATGAGCAAAATTACAAAACACTTTCCACACAAATAAAGTCAGATTTGAATAATTGGAAAAAGATTAAGTATTCTTGGATAGGCTGAGCAAATATAATAATGACAATACTCCCTAAATTAATCTATTTATTTAGTGCTATACCAATCAGACTCCCCAAAAACTATTTTAATGACCTTGGAAAATTAACAACAGTGTTCATATGGAAAAACAAAAGGTCAAGAATTTCAAGGGAATTAATGAAAAAAAAAAAATCAAATGAAAGTGGCCTAACTGTACTTGATCTAAAACTATATTATAAGGCAGCAGTCACCAAAACCATTTGGTATTGGCTAAGAAATGGATTAGTTGATTAATGAAATAGGTTAGGTTCACAAGACAAAATAGTCAACTATAGCAATCTAGTGTTTGACAAACCCAAAGATCCTAACTTTTGGGATAAGAATTCATTATTTGACAAAAACTGCTGGGAAAACTGGAAATTAGTATGGCAGAAATTAGACATGGATCCACACTTAACACCATACACCATGATAAGATCAAAATGGGTCTATCATTTAGGCATAAAGAATGAGATTATAAATAAATTAGAGGAACATAGAATAGTTTACCTCTCAGATTTGTGGAGGAGGAAGGAATTTGTGACCAAAGAACAACTAGAGATAATTACTGATCACAAAATAGAAAATTTTGGTTACATCAAATTAAAAAGCCTTTGTACAAACAAAACTAATGCAAATAAGATTAGAAAGGAAGCAACAAACTGGGAAAACATTTTTACAGTTAAAGGTTCTGATAAAGGCCTCATTTCCAAAATATATAGAGAACTGACTCTAATTTATAAGAAATCAAGCCATTCTCCAATTGATAAATGGTCAAAGGATATGAACAGACAATTTTCAGATGATGAAATTGAAATTATTTCCACTCATATGAAAGAGTGTTCCAAATCACTATTGATCAGAGAAATGCAAATTAAGACAACTCTGAGATACCACTGACATATCTGTCAGATTAGCTAAAATGGGAGGAAAAAATGATGGTATTGGAATAGGTTAGGTTCACAAGACAAAATAGTCAACTATAGCAACCTAGTGATTCTAACCTATTCCACTAATCAACTAATCTATTTCTTAGCCAATACCAAATGGTTTTAGTGACTGCTGCTTTATAATATAGTTTTAGATCAGGTACAGCTAGGCCACTTTCATTTGATTTTTTTTTCATTAATTCCCTTGAGATTCTCAATCTTTTGTTCTTCCATATGTTGTTATTTTTTCTAGATCATTAAAATATTTTCTTGGAAGTCTGATTGGTATAGCACTAAATAAATAGATTAGTTTAGGGAGTATTATCATCTTTATTATATTCGCTCAGCCTATCCAAGAGCACTTGATATTTTCCCACTTATTTAAATCTGACTTTATTTGTGTGGAAAGTGTTTTGTAATTTTGCTCATAGAATTCCTGACTTTCCTTTGGTAGATAGATTCCCAAATATTTTATGCTATTGACAGTTATTTTGAATGGAATTTTTCTTTGTATCTCTTGCTGTTGGATTTTGTTGTGATGTATAAAAATGCTGACGACTTGTGTGGGTTTATTTTGTATCTTGCAATTTTGCTAAAGTTATGAATTATTTCTAATAGCTTTTTAGTAGAATCTCTGGGGTTCTCTAAGTATACCATCATATCATCTGCAAAGAGTGATAGTTTGGTTTCCTCATTACCTACTCTAATTCCTTTAATCTCTTTCTCTACTCTTATGAATGTTATGGAATATTATTGTTTTGTAAGAAATGACTAGCAGGATCCATGAACTGATGCTAAGTGAAATGAGCAGAACCAGGAGATCATTATATACTTCAACAACGATAATGTATGAGGATGTATTCTAATGGAGGTGTATATCTTCGACAAAGAGAAAATCTAACTCAGTTCCAACTGTTCAATGATGGACAGAAGCAGCTACACCCAGAGAAGGAACACTGGGAAATGATTGTAAACTGTTTGCATTTTTGTTTTTCTTCCCAGGTTATTTTTACCTTCTGAATCCTATTCTCCCTGTGCAACAAGAGAACTGTTCGGTTCTGCACACATATATTGTATCTAGGATATAATGTAAGATATTTAACATGTATAAGACTGCTTGCCATCTAGGGGAGGAGGTGGAGGGAAGGAAGGGAAAAGTTGGAGCAGAAGTGAGTGCAAGGGATAATGTTGTAAAAAAATTACCCATGCATATGTACTGTCAATAAAAAGTTATAATAAAAAAAAGCAATCCACTTCATTTTTCAATGGCTCCAATTGTTAAGGAATTAACGTTGAGTATTACAATGATGATGATGATAATGATGGTGATGATAATGATATACACTTAGTGAGTTAAAGTTTATAAAATTC
Source organism: Sarcophilus harrisii (assembly GCF_902635505.1). NCBI lineage: Eukaryota > Metazoa > Chordata > Mammalia > Dasyuromorphia > Dasyuridae > Sarcophilus > Sarcophilus harrisii. The sequence continues at coordinate 56,735,419 of NC_045430.1, forward strand.
TTAATATATATCCTTTTATTTAAGTTTTGCAACAGCCCTAAGAGGTACATAGTGCAGTTATTATCACCTTTTTATATATGAGGAAACCAAAATTCAGAAAAATTAAGTAATTTTCACAATGAAATCTAGTAAGGGAAAGAAAATACATGCTAGTTAATTGAAAATAAAATTTAATTTTTGAAAAAAGCAGTTATTAAGAATTTATTACATGCCAGGTCCTTTGCGAGAAACTGAGGAAACAAAAAACAAAAATAAGAACTTCGGTTTCAAACTTTAACTCTCTGACTACTTATATCACTTTAGGCGAGTCATTTTATCTTTTTGGGTCTCTATGTCCTTATTAAAGTGGCCATTAGGGTCCCATCCAGCTCTAAATTTTTGCTCTCGTGATAAAACTGCAATGGTTTTTAAACATAGGCATTTGTAGCTAAATATCTCAGACAGGATCTGACTCCAAGTCCTGGATTTTATCCTCTACACTATGCTGAATTGGATTCTTTTTAACTTTACCACTTGTCCTAGTTCTCCACTCTGGATCAAGGAGTCTCATTAGCATAATAGCCCTACAAATACATGAAGCCTAAGTTTTTTTCTCTTTAACTCTAAATATCCCCAGATCCTCATATTGCTCATGTTACAATTTATAATGCCACCTCTGCTGGCCACTCCTGCACCCATCTTGGTTGCCTTACTTCATATGTGCTCCAGTTGTCAATGTCACCTAGAACTTAATACATTCCTCTAGTGTGACCTATTCCACACTTATTCATGGAATAGGGAACAGCCAGCTGGTCATGTGACTTGATCAAATTCCCTGCCTCTTGCAGGTTGCCTTCAGTTTGTCTGCTAACCAGATCATTACCATAATTTAATCTTCATAAAATACTGCCAGTGATTAGTTCATTTCTATTCTCAAAAATCTTCCTGAACCTCTGTAACTTATTGGATATAATGTTCTGCTAGTTTTCTGGAGGACCTTAGTGGAGGAATGCAAAAGGTAGGAGAGCCACCAGGATGGTGGGAGATGGAATGTCTCTCTTCTAGTCCTTGTTGGGCTCTTATATACCTTATTGTAATTACATCATTACAGCTTACTGATTATGTGTGAACTTGGAAAACCACTACATCACCATGCTAAGTACTAAGTATATATGTAAACTAGATAGCCATTATCTCATCATTCCTCTGAGTTAACACCTTGTTTCTTTTTTTTTTTCCTTTCTTTTTAATTTTTTAATAGCTTTTTATTTACAAGATATATGCATGGATAATTTTTCAGCATTGACAATTGCAAAACCTTTTGTTCCAATTTTTCCCCTCCTTTGCCCTCCCCTCTCCCCCAGGTGACAGGTAGACCAATACATGTTAAATATGTTAAAGTATATGTTAAATACAATATATGTATACATGTCCATAAAGTTATTTTGCTGCACAAGAAGAATTGACCTGTGAAGGAAATAAAAAAATGCAGGTAGACAAAAATAGAGGAAATGGGAATTCTATGTAGTGGTTCACACTCATTTCCCTGAGTTCTTTCACTGGGTGTAGCTGGTTCAATTGATTATTGTTCCATTGAAACTTATTTGTTTCATCTCATTGTTGAAGAGGGCCATGTCCATCAGAATTGATCATCATAGAGTAGTGTTGTTAAAGTATGTAATGATTTCCTGGTCCTGCTCATTTCACTCAATATCAGTTCATGTAAGTCTCTCCAAGCCTTTCTGAAATCATCCTGCTGGTCATTTCTTACAGAACAATAATATTCCATAACATTCATATGCCACCATTTATTCAGCCATTCTCCAATTGATGGGCATCCATTCATTTTCCAGTTTCTGGCTACCACAAAGAGGGCTGCCACAAACATTCTTGCACATACAGGTCCTTTTCCCTTCTTTAAGATTTCTTTAACACCTTGTTTCAACTATATTTCTCCAAAGTTCTGTCTCTCTACATTTCCCACTTTCTTTTGTTTTAGAACATGGGTGATTGCACCCTCTCTGACTTCTCAAAGAAGTGAGAACCCCAAAAAGGAGGTGATCAAGACCTCAGTGATGTCTCAGGAAGGGAGATGAAAACACCAAAGGAAAATGGGAAGTCAAACCAGATTTTGTTAGTGGGTTTCTGAAGGGTCTCACTTGAAACAGGTATACATAAATCCATCAGCATGGGAGATATTACCCAAGCACATAGTAATATCGCACAGGCTAGTAGTGATGTAACAAATAATATAAATCAACATGAGGAATTATACATGCCCATAAGTCCTAGAAGGAGGGTATATAAATAACAATCATACAAACACCTCCTTCAGCAGCCAAGAGATATTCTAAAACCAATCTATTGCTCATTACTTCTTGTGTCAGGGAATCCAATGATTCCTGCAGATTCTGAAGTCCTGTGTCAGTCTCATTATGTCTCAGGGAATCCAATGATTCCTGATGGTTTTAGATCATCCTGCAATGATTCCTGCAACAGTCTTATCGACAATTTTTTGATGTTCATGAGTCAATTGCCATAACTGCCATGCTTTTTCAGTGGTGGGCACAGTCAGTGAGGGAATCGTCTGATGTTTCTTGGGTCTTCTCCTTTGTTTCAAGAATCTTTTCTTTTTCTGTCTTTCTCTGATGGACAAGGTGAATACAACTTGTTGGCACCCATCTGATTTCTTCTCCATCTGTAAAGATACAAGCAGACCCTCTCCCTCAAGCAGTTAACCTAGCTGGTCCCTTCCATTCACCACTTTCTGGACCTCTCTATTTCATCTGACAATTATATTGGAGCTGCTCACACTGGACACTGCCCTTCTGTCAAAGTATAAAACCTATATTTTCCCCAATTGTAATCTCTTTCTCCCATCAGATTGCTTCTTGGTTGATAGATCATATAATCCTTTTCTTCCACTGCTTTTTGGCTGATTGATCATGTTGGAGTACTGAACTTTTAAAGACTCTCTGGGTGTAACCAGCCTTCCATCATGTCCCACCTATTTTTTGCCTGGGGCCCTGGAGGTGGGCCCTATCTCTCCTTTCCCTGGGTCAATCTACATTCTGATGTCTGCTGGGGTCCTGTAGCTGGGCCTTGCTTTTCGTTTCCCTGAGTCAGTCTACATTCTGATGCCCAATGGAAGCCTCTGTTGCATTTTGGACATAGGATTTGGGGCTTCTCTACCTTTATGCCAACATTGAGCTTTCAGGTGCCCTGCTTTACCATATTGTAAGCATTGACAAGTCTTTCTAGAAGTCCCTTGCCAAAAGGACATGTGTTCCCATGTTCTGCATGGGTATGCCTGGGTATAAAAGGCATTTGTGCCCACTGTGGCACAGCATCTTATGATCTCCTCTAAAGGAGTATCTTTGTGTAGTCCTAGTATAATTCTTCTACAAACCTCATTAGCATTTTTTCTAACAAGTTGTTTTATCATTATTCCTGTTGCTACATTTTCACCAATAGTTCGTATGACAGCTATCTGCAGATGTCCCACAAAATCAGCAAAGGGTTCATTTAGACCTTGCTCTATTTTCAGGAAGGCTTCCCCTCTATCTTGTTTTCCTGGGTGGGTACCCCATGCTTTGATAGCAGCAGCAGCAATTTGCTCATATGCTATCAAAGGGTAATTAATCTGTGCTAAAGCATCTGCATACTGACCTTTGCCTGCTAGTTGATCAAAGGTGACAGGTATTTTAACTCCAGTTTGCCTATTTTGTTGATGTTGTATTGTACATAGCTCACCATACTCCAAAAGCCATAACAAGTTTTGCCCAGGTTCTAAGCATGTCCTTATTATAGATTTCTAATCACTAGGGGTTCAATTTTCAAAAGCCAAATTCTCTAGTAGCCCTTTTTCAGATCTTTGATAATTTCCAAATTAAATGGAGTGTATTTTCTTTTTTCTTCATCTGAAGAGTCAAACTCTTCAATCACAGGGTACATTTCTATTTTAAAATAAGATATATCTTGTCCTTCTTCTTTAGCTTTAATTAGTGCCCTTTGTAATCGTGTCATAGGGGGTGGACAAAGCTGCTGAATGGATGGTGCTGCTTATGTCACTGCCCTTCCCACTCCTCCACTTCCCTCCACCCACGAAGGGGAAATTGACCAGGGAGAGTGATGAGATGGGGAATGTCCTAATGGTTTCTGTGTTACAGTCAAGAATTAAAAAATACTTAACAGGTTAGAACACTGGGCTAAAGTGAGTGAATTCACATTGTAAATGTAAAATCAATTTCATATATTAGGCATGACATGACAGTTTCAGAAAGATCTTGGCATTTTAGAGTTTTTTTCTTATTTAATATTTTATTTTCCTCCCAATTACATGTAAAAATAATTTTAACAATTTTATTCCCTTCTCTTCTTATTTTCCTATATAGTAAGACAGATTTTTATACTCAATTGAGTGTATCTATAAGAGTAAGATTCACTTACCAATTAGACACTGATTCAGTCATCCTGAGGCCTGCTCCTAGTTTTCTAGAACCAGTTTTGTGTTGATTTAGCCTGCATTGGATTATACTTTATTCTCACTCTGCTGTAACAAACCCTTCCTACTAACCTTTTAAGTTGTCTTGGACTAAAAAATCATTTCACTCCATTTTTTTGTGGATTCTATTGCTCTAGAATTTTTTTAGAGACTTTTTTTTATTATTATAGCTTTTTATTTACACGTTATATGCATGGGTAGTTTTATAGCATAGATAATTGCCAAACTTTTTGTTCCAATTTTTCTCTTCCTTCTTCCCCCTATCCCCTCTCCTAGATGGCAGGTTAACCAACACATGTTAAATATGTTAAAGTATAAATTAAACACAATATAAGTATACATGTCCAAACAGTTATTTTGCTGTATAAAAAGAATCAGACTTTGAAATAGTATACAAGTAGCCTGTGAAGGAAATCAAAAATGCAGGTGGACAAAAATAGAGGGATTGGGAATTCTAGTAATGGTTCATAGTCATCTCCCAGAGTTCTTTCGCTGGGTGTAGCTGGTTCAATTCATTACTGTAGAGACATTATTTTTAAAGGTATTTGGAAAGGTTTGAAGGAAGGCTCACATGAGTCCCTGCCTTTACTCCTCTATATTGGTTGTGCCTCCTATTTTAAAAGGTTTTAAGTTATGATTCAACAACACATTATGGTGATGAAAAAAACCTAATGCAATATTAGGCTCAAAGAAGAAAAGAAAATGTATCCAGAACTGCAACAGTGATAATATGAGAGTCAAAAAAAAAAAAAAAAAAAAAAAAAAAAAAAAACTTGGTGTATCCAAGGATAGCATTCAAAAGTCATATACTATACAGAAGGTACTACTGGTCTTGTTTCATTCCACCCTGGATAGATCTCACATGGAGAGCTGAATCAAATTCTTGACATCAGAGCTTATGAAGCATATATATCAAAGAGATGAAAATGATAAAGGAACTAAGAATTGTGCCATATAATGATTGGTTGGAGGAAATGAAAATGTTTAGCCATAAGGCTTAGTCATGTCCATGATAGCAGCCTTTACCTATTTGTAGGGCTGTAAATATGTTCTTTTAAGCATCTCAGAACAGGACTAGGAGTAAGGAGTGAAAGTTTGAGGCAGCTAAATGGAATATTGAATAGAGAATTCAGCCTGAAGTTGGGAAGTCCCAAGTTTGAAACATTTACTAGCTTTGTTACCTTAGGCAAGCTACTTAGTCTCTGTTTGCCTCAGTTTCCTCATTTGTAAAATGGGATAATAATAGCAACTACCTTTCAGAGTTGTTGTGAAAAAAATTGATATAAGAGTTGTGAAGTACTTTACAAAACTTTAAAGTTCTATGGAAATGCTGGCTATTCATCAGTTGCATAGAAGAGATATATATTGACTTTTCCAGGAGAATGTGACTCTAGAATATGGTGAAGGGACTACTTTGTGAAGTCTTTAAGGGAAAACTGGGTGACTACTTGTAAGATATGTTATGGAGGGAATTTTCATTAACTTAAGAGTTGGGCAGCTAGGTGGCACAGTGGCTGTGCAACCTTGGGCAAGTCACTTAACCCCAATTGCCTCAGCAAAAAAAAAAAAAAAAAAAAAAAAAGTTGGTTTGGATGGGCTCTGAGGTTTCTCCTAACTATGAGACTTTATGCTTCTTCCACCTCCTTGACTGTCTCTCTTTCAGCCACAGTTGCCATGGCTTCTTGTTTGCACCTCTGATAAAATTTCTTTCTTTTTTTGGTATGTTTCTTCTTTCCACCAATGCTACATCCACCATCCTAGTTCAGAATGCTATCATCCCTTGCCCAAATTATTGTGATAGCCTCTTCTTCTTAGCACTTTTACCTTACTACTTTTATCTTTTAGCAAATATTTTTTAAAAATCTTAGAAGTTTGACAAGTTATACTTTCATTCACAAACTTTCTATAGCTCCCTATTGTTTATAGTATAAATGACAAACTCCTTAGCCAGAAATTTTAGACTTTCCTTATTCCAACTTATATTTCCATCCCTATTTTAAATGCTTCTTCTTCATATATTCTGTGTTCCAGTTAAATTGAGCTAGTAGCTGATCTCTGTTCGTCTTGTTCTCACCTACCAATCTACCTCTTGAAAGGCTTACCTCTATGCTTAGAATGTACTTGCTCTTAGTTTCTGACACTTAAAATCATAATGTACTTTCAAGATTTACTTTGGGTGCCACTTCTTCCATATCTTTCCTGATTATCGGAAAGAAAAGTGTTCTTTTCCTCCTCAAATAGTAGGTAGATAAAATGATGGACATGGTGTTAGGAAGATCTGATTTGAATTCAGGTCTTCCTCAGTTTCCTCAAAGTATTGCTTGTCTCTCTGGATTATTGTGAGAATAAAATGAGATAATATTTGTAAAGTATTTTGCAAACATTAAAGTGCAAAATAAATGCCAGCTATTATCATCATCACTGTTAGCTGGAATAAAAGTTCAAAGAAGGGAGAAGGGGCTGGAGCAGTTAGGGAAGTCTTCAAGGAGCAAGTTTGATTTGAGCTGAGCTTTGAAGGATAGGTAAAATTCAAATATTTCAAGAAAATAGGTGAAGCCAGTATAGTCTGAGAGAATGCAGATAGACTTGGAGTCCAGGAAGACCCCAGTTCAAATGGTATCTAAGGCACAATAGCTGTGTATTTTTGCTAAATCACGTGGTTCTTCTTAGTTTCCCCATCTGCAAAGTGGATATTATAATAGCACCAACTAAAATTTATTTATCCATACTAACTTTCTACATATGCAAATCTGATAAAGATGTGATCTATTTGTCCAAATCTTTGATAAAAAAAAAAAAGCTAGATAATTTAGGGGCCGTGTGTGTGTGTGTGTGTGTGTGTGTGAAAAGCTCAACTAAACACTACCTTCCATATGGCTATGAAACATTAATGTCTGCTTTTTGGGTCATTCAATCAATTGAAAATCAAGTTAATTATGTTATCATCTAGTGCATCTCTCCATCTTATTCACATGAGAGACTTTGTCAAATGCTTTGCTGAAATCCAGATCAGTTACAGTTGCAGTATTCTTCTAATATACCTGTCTAAACCTGTCTAAATATACAATTAAAAAAAGGAAATTTAGTCTAGCATGATCTTTTCTTATTGAAACCATTCAGACTCGTTGTGATCATTAATTCCTTTTCATGATACTCAGTAACCATCGCTTTGATTTAATGTGCTGGAATTTTGCCAAGAATTAAGTTAAGCTCCCTGACCTATTGTTAGCAGACTTTACTCTCTTCTCCTTTTTTTGAAAATTAATATATTTGCCTTTCTCCAATCTAGCTTCATTTTTTCCATTCTTTATGATCTCTCTTTTGTATTTCATTATCAACACCTATACAGTACCTGTTATATAATAGACACTTAATAATAACAGATAATTGATTCATTTTGCATAACGAGTGCTTGTTTCCTAATGTATCATTCTTAGACCAGCAATGCCTCTTTGTAACCCAGATATTTAATGAGGCCTAATGATGAATTGCTTAGAGTTAAAAAGGTTCCAGCAGATTGGTGCAAGTAGCAGCCTTTTTCTAAATCTAAATTGGTTGTTTCATTTAAGGAGGCAAGTTTCCCTAAAAGAGAATTCTAATGGCCAATCACAGAATTCACCTAATGTAGCTATTACCTTTAAGTAACATAGAAGACAGCAGAACTAATATTCAAAACTACCAAGAAGAATTCTGTGCCTTTGTTGTTGTATTGGAATTAATGAACATTTCCTTTTTGTCATAGACATAAGCACAATCTATATATATGCAAGATTCTAGCTAGATATCTTTTGGCATGGTTGTGACATATTTTTTCATAGCCAACACATTAGTTGGTGTGATCTAACTAAACAATCCAACCAAATAGACATCAATTGCCCTGAAAGCACAGATCTGTCATCCTGAACCTTTTCATCTATCAGAAAACTGAAGATTGTTTACAAATTATAAATTTTGTGACATCCTATTGGTATCTGATTTAGGCACCAAAGTATATCACCTTCAAAAAGTGCTAGGATGGGGGCAGCTAGGTGGTACAATGAATGGGTAGAGCATCAGCCCTGAAGTCAGGAGGACCTGAGTTCAAATTTGATCTCAGATACTTAACACTTCCCAGCTGTGTGACCCTGGGCAAATCACTTAATCCCAATTGCCTCAACAACAACAAAAAAAGTGCTAGCATATTTTGATTTGAGCACAATGACTTTGATGGACATAAGTATAAGCTAAATCTTGTTCAAAATCTTCAAGTAAATATGGAGAACAAAAAGATGTGGCTTTTTCTTGTCTTGTAAGTGCTGAGTGTGTATTATGATCATTTCCTCTCTTTTCCTTCCTATTTTTATTCATTCTTTTGCAGGTAATAGTCACAGAAATAAGAAAGCCTTTTCTCTATCATCAAGTTTAAATTGTTTTTTTTTTTTTTTTTTTACCCCTGAAATAATGTTTTTTTTTTTCTCTTTTGGATTAATTGCCTTGAGAATTGGTAATTATTTCTTCCTGACATCCCAATACCATTTTGCTCCCCCCCCCTTTTTTTTTTAACTATGGATAGTTTATATGCAAAACAGGTATAAGCACTTATTAAGCACCCATTGTGTGTCAGGCAGTATGCTAAGTGCTGAGAATACTTTATAAGAAAAAGAAAATCAATATTCTTCATCAAGGAATTTACAATCCAACTGGGGGAAACAACACACAAAAAGAAGCTGGAAAGTCAAGAGAGCATCAGAAAGTACCCAGAAAGGGGGCATCATACTTTGTGGAGTCGAAACCAAATAGAGCTGATTGTGTAAAGTATACATTTGGCTAAAAAGTCTAAAACCCAGTCCTCCATAAAGGAAAACTTTGAAAGTAAATGTTAACCTCACACCAAGTTTTATCCCAGCATTTTCAGCAACTGGTGGCTGAATCAATTGCTAACAGAAAATATATTAAATACAAGGTCATCCCTTCAGTAAAGTGTGTGTATGACTGGATCATCAAGATGTTCTATTAACCAAGCTTAATGCTTGTTAATCATATTTTTAAAATCATTTTATTTCAGTAAAGCAAAATACTGCCATAAAAATTCTCTTCCAATGAGGTATCTCCTATCCACATGTTAAAATTATCCAAAATTCTTTTGAAAGATATATCAATATGGAATATTATTGTTCTATAAGAAATGATCAGCAGGATGGTTTTAGAGAGACCTGGAGAAACTTACATGAACTGATGCTAAGTGAAATGAGCAGAACCAGGAGATCATTGTACATGGTAACAAGACTGATCAATTCTGATGGGCATGAGTCTTTCCAACAAAGAGATGATTTGAGACCAGTTCCAAGGATCTTGTGATGAAGAAAGCCATCTACATCCAGAGAGAGGACTGTGGGAACTGAATGTGAACAACATAGCATTTTCACTCTTTTTTTTTGTTGTTGTTGTTTCCTTGCATTTTGGTTTCTTTCTATTTTTTTTCATTTTGATCTGATGTTTCTTGTGTGGCAAAGTAATTGTATAAATATGTGTACATATACTGGATTTAACATATATTTTAACATGTTTAATATATATGTTGGAATACTTGCCATCTTGGAGAGAGGGTGGGAGGAAGGAGGGGAAACTGTGAAACACAAGGTTTTGCAAGAGTCAATGTTGAAAAATTATCCATGCATATGTTTTTAAAATAAAAGGCTTTCATCCTCCAATTGACAAATGGTCAAAGGATATGAACAAACAATTTTCAGATGATGAAATTGAAATTATTACCACTCATATGAAAGTGTTCCAAATCATTATTAATCAGAGAAACACAAATTAAGACAACTCTGAGATACCACTACACACCTATCAGATTGGCTAAGATGACAGCAAAAAATAATGATGAGTGTTGGAGGGGATGGGGGAAAACTGGGACACTGATACATTGTTGGTGGAGCTGTGAACGAATCCAACCATTCTGGAGAGCAATCTGGAATTATGCCCAAAAAGTTATCAAACTGTGCATACCCTTTGATCCAGCAGTGTTTCTACTGGGCTTATACCCCAAGGAGATACTAAAGAAGGGAAAGGGACCAGTATGTGCCAAAATGTTTGTGGCAGCCCTGTTTGTAGTGGCTAGAAGCTGGAAATTGAGTGGATGCCCATCAATTGGAGAATGGTTGGGTAAACTGTGGTATATGAATGTTATGGAATATTATTGTTCTATAAGAAATGACCAGCAGGATGAATACAGAGAGTCTTGGAGAGAATTACATGAACTGATGCTAAGTGAAATGAGCAGAACCAAGAGATCATTATATACGTCAACAACGATACAGTATGAAGATGTAATCTGATGGAAGTGGATTTCTTTGACAAAGAGACCTAATTCAGTTTCAATTGATCAATGATGGATAGAAGCAGCTACACCCAAAGAAAAAACACTGGGAAATGAATGTAAATTGTTTTCATTTTTGTTTTTCTTCCTGGGTTATTTTTACCTTCTGAATCCAATTCTCCCTGTGCAACAAGAAAACTGTTTGGATCTGCACACATATATTATATCTAGGATATACTAGGACATATTCAACATATATAGGACTGCTTGCCATCTAGGGGAGGGGGTAGAGGGTGGGAGGGAAAAATCGGAACAGAAGTGAGTGCAAGGGATAATGTTGTAAAAAAAATTACCCTGGCATGGATTCTGTCAATAAAAAGTTACTATAATAATAAAATAGATTTTAAAAAAATTTCTGATGGGCATGAGTCTTTCCAACAAAGAGATGATTTGAGACCAGTTCCAAGGATCTTGTGATGAAGAAAGCCATCTACATCCAGAGAGAGGACTGTGGGAACTGAATGTGGACAACATGGCATTTTCACTCTTTTTTTTGTTGTTTCCTTGCATTTGGGTTTCTTTCTAATTTTTTTCATTTTGATCTGATGTTTCTTGTGTGGCAAAGTAATTGTATAAATATGTGTACATATACTGGATTTAACATATATTTTAACATGTTTAATACATATGTTGGAATACTTGCCATCTAGGAGAGAGGATGGGGGGAAGGAGGGGAAACTGTGGAACACAAGGTTTTGCAAGAGTCAATGTTGAAAATATATCCATGCATATGTTTTTAAAATAAAAGGCTTTCATCCTCCAATTGACAAATGATCAAAGGATATGAACAAACAATTTTCAGATGATGAAATTGAAACTATTACCACTCATATGAAAGTGTTCCAAATCATTATTAATCAGAGAAATGCAAATTAAAACAACTCTGCGATACCACTACACACCTGTCAGATTGGCTAAGATGACAGCAAAAAATAATGATGATTGTTGGAGGAGATGCGGGAAAACTGGGACACTGATACATTGTTAGTGGAGTTGTGAATGAATCCAACCATTCTGGAGAGCAATCTGGAATTATGCCCCAAAAGTTATCAAACTGTGCATACCCTTTGACCCAGCAGTGCTACTACTGGGCTTATATCCCAAAGAGATTATAAAGAAGGGAAAGGCACCTGTATGTGCACGAATGTTTGTGGCAGCCCTTTTTGTAATGGCTAGAAACTGTAAACTGAATGGATGCCCATCAGTTGGAGAATGGCTGAATAAATTATGGTATATGAATATTATGGAATATTATTGTTCTGTAAGAAATGACCAACAGGATGATTTCAGAAAGGCCTGGAGAGACTTACACAAACTGATGCTGAGTGAAATGAGCAGGACCAGGAGATCATTATATACTTCAACAACAATACTATATGATGACCAGTTCTGATGGACCTGGCCATCTTCAGCAATGAGATCAACCAAATCATTTCCAATGGAGCAGTAATGAACTGAACCAGCTATGCCCAGAGAAAGAAGTCTGGGAGATGACTAAAAACCATTACATTGACTTCCCAATCCCTATATTTATGCCCACCTGCATTTTTTATTTCCTTCACAAGCTAATTGTACAATATTTCAAAGTCTGATTCTTTTTGTACAGCAAAATAACGGTTTGGTCATGTATACTTATTGTGTATCTAATTTATATTTTAATATATTTAACATCTACTTGTTATCCTGCCATCTGGGGGAGCGGGTGGGGGGTAAGAAGTGAAAAATTGAAACAAGAGGTTTGGCAATTGTTAATGCTGTAAAGTTACCCATGCATACAACCTGTAAATAAAAGGCTATTAAATTAAAAAAAAAATTTCAAAGCATCAGAAAAAAAAAAGAAAAGAAAAGAAATGACCAGCAGGATGAATATAGAGAGACTTGGAGAGACTTACATGAACTGATGCTAAGTGAAATGAGCAGAACCAAGAGATCATTATATACGTCAACAACGATACTATATGAAGATGTAATCTGATGGAAATGGATTTCTTTGACAAAGAGACCTAATTCAGTTTCAATTGATCAATGATGGACAGAAGCAGCTACACCCAAAGAAAGAACACTGGGAAATAAATGTAAACTGTTTGCATTTTTGTTTTTCTTCCCGAATTATTTTTACCTTCTGAATCCAATTCTCCCTGTGCAACAAGAAAACTGGTTCTGCACACATACATTGTATCTAGGATATACTACGACATTTTCAACATATATAGGACTGCTTGCCATCTAGGGGAGGAGGTGGAGGGTGGGAGGGAAAAATCAGAGCAGAAGTGAATGCAAGGGATAATGTTGTAAAAAAAATTACCCTGGCATGGGTTCTGTCAATAAAAGTTATTATAATAAATAAAAATTAATTAATTAATTAATTAAAAAAATAAAATAAAAGGCTTTAATTCAAAGAAAGAAAGATATAACAACAGAGATATCTCTGTTCACATATTGCATATATATTTTACATAAAGAACTTCAAAGGCTTATAGAATAAAATATGTCATTAGGAAAATATATCTAGAAGAAAATGATGTGGTTTTGTAGTGATGTTGATAGATGGCAGATTATCAGCATGAATGCTCCATTGGAATCTTCACATGTTAAGTGAAAATGAAAGAAGCCTATAGCCCATTGGACAGACATTCCTCCCCCACGGTGAATATATGGGTGATCATGGATAAGAATTCCACAGAATAGGCAGAAGTGGATAGGTGCTACATTGCTCATTATAAAAAATTGGAAGGAGATGAGAAAAGATTGACTCAGAAGAGACAGTTAAGACACTGATGGAAAGAGTTCCTGACAAAATTTGACATACCTTGGTAACAAAATATTAGACATATATATAATACTTTGAAATTGCAAAGCACTCCATATATTATCTCATTTGAGCTTCTCATTAAAACGGGTATTTGGTTAAATTTTATAGATGAAGGAACAGAAGTAAAAAGAATTTAAGTGATTTGTCCTTGATCACAAGAATCAAAGGTAGATTTGGACATACATTCCTGTTAAGGACCATGTGTAAGTGAAGGGGCAGGTCAATTCTCTGAGAGCCTCCACAGCTGTGAATCATAATACTTGAAGGAGTTACAAAGCAGCCTTTACTAACACAGATGTTCCTTGTGGATTGGGAATGAAATAAATTGGAGGCAGAGAGGAGAGGAGAGAAGTCAAACAACACAAATGCAACAGCCTCTTGGTCTTGTATCATCATCCTCTCACACGAAGAAATTAATTAATTGTACAGGTCTGAGTTAGACCTCCAGCAGCCACTGGCAAATAGCTCCCATATCACAACACATCCCCTTTACTCTAAATCCAATATTCTATATACTAGGATAAGCCTCTTTTCTGAAAATATAGCTTAAGCTTTCTCTTTATACATAAAATTACAAGAGGGGTCAGGAAGGTACCAGTCATAAGAGAATATTCAAAAATGTTTGTTAGTGGTGGTGAAAGTATTCATGGAAACATCACAATATGAGTTCCAGACATTCTAATGCTTTTTAATTGGAACAAATTGGGTAAATTTTATGTACTTTTTCAGAGACTTCTAGTTAAACAGCTACATAACTGTTACAACTTAGTTGTTATTCAATTACTTTTCAGTCATTTCATGACCTCATTTGGAGTCATCTTTGCAGAGACATTGAAGTGATCTGCCAATTCCTTTTCCAGCTCATTTTATTGATGAGGAAATTGAAGCAAACAGTGACCTGCCCAGGGTCACTAGTAAGTATCTGAGTTCAGATAAACTCAGGAAGATGAGCCCTCCTGATTCAAGAACCAACACTCCTACTGCACCAATGGAAAAGCCCAGTTTTCAGGAAAAAAAATATTTTGGTCACTCATGACAAAATAATGAATAGAAATCATTGTTTTTTACCCTAAAATAAGACCTCTCTCTATTTTTGTATCTGCAGCACTTTTCTTTCTCCAGTAGCAGGGAGCCTTGCTGTCTTAGTGATTCTTCCAATTGCAGCTCTGAGAAATAGTGAGAAATAGACATTCCAGTTTTATCAATGGAGAAAATGAAGTTTGGCAAAATGGAAGCACTTATCCACATGGTCATACCTTGAGTAACATTACTGGTATTCTTGCTGATATGTCCCTAATAATAAACAAAAATTGCTCTCTTCCAACTTCCAAAGATTATTCATCTCTACTTCTTTGTTCAAGTCTCAGGAGAATGTAGTGATGAAAAAGTGATATCACAGACATGTTAAGTGAAGAGATCTTTGGGAGTTTGAATGTGATATATTTTCCACCTATCTCAAATTAACTTGGTGATCACATAAACTCATTGCATGTCATCATTTGCTATTGAAGTTTGTTTTTTCCCCATATCTTGGTTATGCAAAAATGCATTTGGTAGTTGCCTACTTGATTTGAAATATGATATATTTACCCCAATCCTACATCAAATTCTGTCATTAGCCTAAAAGTTCATTCATATATGACAAGAAAGAAGACAATTAAGTAAATTAATACAAAGTTATAAGTAGCTGGTAATAACTTAATACATTTTTACTCCTCTCGATTCTATCCTTAATATATAAAAATGTCACATGTTCTGCCACCAGAATTCATTTGCTCATTAAAATATAAATTCCTTTATCTGTATTCAAGGCTCTTTTCAGCTTGTTTCCACATCTCCTTTTTAGTTTTATTGTATATTATTGCCCTCATACATTCTATGTTCAAGGAAAACTAGATTCATTGCCTTCTTTTTAAAAATTTGTATTGATGCTTTTGTTCTTATATCTTATATCACAACCACTGAGAAGTGATAAGAGAAGAAAGATAGAAAGAGAACCAGGAAAATATAGTTCATCAAAATCAAAGAAAGATAGTCAAGAAAGAAAGGGTAACCAACATTGTCAAATGCTGACATTTGGATAGTGATTTTAAAAGAAAGATTGATATTGAAAACCAGATTGAAAGAAGATGAAAAGGAATACATAACATCATGATAAAGCAAATGCAAACCATGTAAATTAATTCTTTTTTAAAGTTTAGCAATGAAGGGGAAGAGAGAAGAGTAGTATATTGAGGAATCAGCATGATCAAAGGATGAGTTTTCTTCAATGACAGAAGGGTGAAAAACAATTTGGAAGAGTAAGTGATTAGAGATGGAAAAGACAATTGCTAAAACAAGTTCTTGTAATACTTACCAAAAGTACGTAAATAAGTTAGCTTTGGCAAAAAAAAGAGAACTACCTTTTCCCCTGTAATAGGAAGGAAGAATTACTAAATGGAAATATTTACTGAGAAATTTTTGAAATGTGGAGCACATATTTTTAAAAGATAAAAATAATTGATATGTCATGACTACCATCCTTTAATAAGGTATGTTGGCGGTTCACTAAGCATGTATCATGCTTGAAATTCCATCTGGTAAGGGCGGCAGAGCCAAAAAGGCACAGAGATCACATGCTTCATTCTGAGCTCCCCTTCTACCCTCACAGTAGTGAGTACGTACTGAGTAAAAAAAAATGAGTAAAAAAGCAAAGCGAGTTCTAACTATAGATAGCTTCTATACTGAAAAAGAACAGATTTCCAACCCTAAGGTGACTAATAGCAGACAGTCTCCAGACAAAACCCCAAAGGGGGATATAACCTGATCCCCATCACACAAGGCTCTCCTAGAACAAATTTAAAAAGATATTCAAAGAGAGCTAAAAGAAAAATGGGGAAATGAAAGAGAAGTTCTGCCAGAGAGTAGTGATTACCAAATTCAAGCGTTGAAATAGTGCTTGTCTGGTGGAATCCATGAATATTGGGAGTACAACAAATTACCAGCAGAAGATAATCTGGAAGATCACCAAAAAAGGTCTGTGCTGATTGGGCAGAAAGAGACCAACACAGACAGGGAGGCAGAACACAGAGGCTAGCACATACTGAGCAGACCAGAGGCAGGATGCAGTCTCCCTGGCTGGAGGATTTGCAGGGAGGACTCTACCACAGGTTGGTTGCTCTGCTTTGGTTGCAAAGCAGATCAGCAGAGAAATTACACTAACGCCAAAAGTAGAGTGTACCACAAAACGCCAGAGTTTCACAGGACCTGGCCACATTCACCCAGCACCAGGAATGACTTATCATGACCACAGCACAACACACAGCACAGAGGAATTCCACAGCAGGGCCACTCTTCCCAGGGCAGTCACCCTCGCTCTTCCCAGGGCAGTGGCAATTTTGGAGCATAGCACTCTTCCAAGGGGAATCACACTTCTGTAACATGGCCAAAGTTCAGAGCCAGTTTGCAGGATAGCTGCTGTCCCTCTGTACCTCTTCTGTAGAGGAAGCTGGGAAACTCCTTACCCTAAAGGCAAATCCCAAGGGCTTGTAAAAAATGAGTAAAAAAGCAAAACAAGTTCTAACTATAGATAGCTTCTATACTGAAAGAGAACAGATTTCCAACCCTAAGGTGACTAATAGCAGATAGTCTCCAGACAAAACCCCAAAGGGGGATATAACCTGATCCCCATCACACAAGGCTCTCCTAGAACAAATTTTAAAAGATATTCAAAGAGAGCTAAAAGAAAAATGGGGAAATGAAAGAGAAGCTCTCCCAGAGAGTATGGAAAGGCATATACCTCATTAAAAGAAAGATTTGATGAAGTGGAAAAAGAAAACAACTTCTTGAAATTTGAAATGGAAAAGGTAAACAACTCCCAGGGAAACAGAATTTGTGAAATGGAAAGGATAAAGAACACCCAGGAAAGTAGGATTTGTGAACTGAAAAAAAAATAACTCATTAAAAAAAATTTTGTGAAATGAAAAAAAATTCCACACAACAAAATAACTTATTTAAAAACTCAATTGGACATATACAAAAAGAAGTGTAAAAAAAAAAAGTAAATGAAGAAAATAACTCATTAAAAATCAGAACTGAACAAATGGAAATGAATGATTCATTGAGATATCAAGAATCAGTCAAGCAAAACCAAAAAAAGAAAAAAAAAAAAAAAGAAAAAGAAAAAATAGAAAAAAAATGTTAAATATCTACTTGAAAAACAACATCACTGGAAAATAGATCTAGGAGAGATCATCTAAGGATCTAAGGCTCCCTGAAAACCATGATGAAAAAAACAGCCTAGACACTATTTTTCAGGAAGTCATCAAAGAGAATTGCCCAGATATATTAGACTCAGAAGGTAAAATAGGTATTGAAAGAACTCATCAAACACCTTCTGAAAGAGACCCCAAAATAAAAACTCCAAGAAATATTGTGGCTAAATTTCAGAACTATCACACCAAGGAAAAAAATATTACAAGCAGCTAGAAAAAAACAATTCAAATACCGAGAAGCCACAATAAGGATCACTCAGGATCTAGCAGCTTCCACATTAAAGGATCAAAGGGCCTGGAATCTGATATTCTGAAAGGCAAAAGAACTTGAAATGCAGCCAAGAATAAACTACCCAGCTAAGCTGAGCATTTTCTTCCAGGGAAGAAGATGGAAATTCAATGAAACAGGTGAATTCCATTTATTCCTAATGAAAAAATCAGAGCTAAAAAATTTTGATCTCCAAATATAGGACTCAACAGAAGCATAAAAAGATAAAAAGAATTCTTGAGAACTGTATTTCAGTTATGGGCATACAAAGAGCACATGTATAATTTGATTTTAATATTATAATATTTTTTAAAAAAGGAAATTAGAAGTAGAAAGAGGATTGTATCAGAAAAAGTATCGAAGTAAAAAGAGGGAAATTAAATCCCACAAAGAGGCAAAGGAAACCTATCATATTTGAGGGAATTAAGAGACGGGGAGGAACATTGTGTGAATCTTACTCTCATTAGATTTGGCTCAAAGAGAAAATATTAGACATATTTGGTTTACAGAGAAATTTCTCTCACCTCATTAAAAAGTGGGAGAGGGAAAAGGGAAAAGGAAAAGAGTAGGTTAAATAGAAGGGAATACAGAAAAAATAAGGAAAAGGCATAAGAAAGGGGAATGGACTCCAACGGGGTGGGAAGAATTCTAAAGAGGGAGAGCTGTGTGGGGTAAGTGGTGCCCATAAGTTTAATACTGGGGAGAGAGGTAAGTGGAGAAAGAAAGAGAAAAATATAATCTGGTTATAATAAGATGGCAAGAAATACAGAATTAGTAGTTTTAACTGTAAATGGGAATGGAATGAACTCTCCCATAAAGTGGAGGCAGATAGCAGACTGGATCAAAAGCCAGAACCCTACAATATGTTGTTTACAGGAAACACATTTAAAGCAGGGTGATACATACAGAGTAAAGATAAAAGGCTGGAGCAGAATCTATTATGCTTTAGGGGAAGTCAAAAAATCAGAGATAGCCATCCTTATCTCAGATTAAGCAAAAACAAAAACTGATCTAATTAAAAGAGATAAGGAAGGAAACTATGCCTTCCTAAAGGGTAGCATAGACAATGAAGCAATATCAATACTAAACATGTATGCACCAAGTGGTATAGCATCTAACTTTTTAAAGGAGAAGTTAATAGAGTTGCAAGAAGAAATAGACAGCAAAACTATAATAGTGGGAGATCTCAACCTTGCACTCAGAATTAGATAAACCACAAAATAAATAAGAAAGAAATTAAAGAAATAAAGAGAATATTTTTTAAAAGTTATGATAGACCTTTGAAAAAAACTAAATGGAGACATAAAGGAGTACACTTTCTTCTCAGCAGTTCATGGAACCTATACAAAAATTGACCATATATAAGGACATAAAGACCTCAAAATTAAATGCAGAAAGGCAGAAATAGTAAATGCATTCTTTTCAGATCATGATGCAATAAAAACTACATTCAACAAAAAGCTAGGGATAAATAGACCAAAAAGTAATTGGAAACTAAATAATCTCATCCTAAAGAATGAATGGATGAAACAGCAAATTATATACACCATTAATAATTTCACACAAGAGAATGACAACAATGAGACAATATACCAAAATTTGTGAGATGCAGCCAAAGCAGTAATAAGGGGAAATTTTATATCTCTAGAGGCTTATTTGAACAAAATCGAGAAAGAGAATATCAATGAATTGGGCTTGCAACTTAAAAAGCTAGAAAAAGACCAAATAAAAAACCCCCAATCAATTACTAAACTTGAAATTCTAAAATTAAAAGGAGAAATTAATAAAATTGAAAGTATAAAAACTATTGAATTAATAAATAAAACTAAGAGTTAGTTTTATGGGGGAAAAAAAACAATAAAATAAATAAACCCTTGGTAAATTTGATTAAAAAAAGGAAATAGGAAAATCAAATTTTTAGTCTTAAACATGAAAAGGGAGAACGTTCCACCAATAAAGAGGAAATTAGGGCAATAATTAGGAGCTACTTTGTCCAACTTTATGCCAATAAATTTGATAACCTAAGTGAAATGTATGATTACCTTCAGAAATATAGGCTGCCCAGATTAACAGAGGAAGAAGTAAATTGCTTAAATAGTCCCATTTTAGAAAAAGAAATAGAACAAGCTATTAATCAGCTCCCTAAGAAAAAATCTTCAGGACCAGATAAATTTACATGTGAATTCTACCAAACATTTAAAGAACAATTAACTCCAATGTCATATAAACTATTTGAAAAAATAGGGAATGAAGGACCCCTACCAAATTCCTTTTATGACACAGATATGGTACTGATACCTAAACCAGATAGGTTGAAAACAGAGAAAGAAAATTATAGACCAATCGCCCTAATAAACATTGATACAAAAATCTTAAATAAAATATTAGCAAAAAGATTACAGAAAATCATCTCCAGGATAATACACTATAACCAAGTAGGATTTATACCAGGAATGCAGGGCTGGTTCAATATTAGGAAAACTATCAGTATAATTGGGTATATTAATAACCAAATTAACAAAAACCATATGATCATCTCAATAGATGCAGAAAAAGCATTTGATAAAATCCAACACCCATTCCTATTAAAAACACTTGAGAGTATAGGAATAAATGGACTTTTCCTTAAAATAATCAGTAGCATCTATTTAAAACCATCAATAAGCATCATATGTAATGGGAACAAACTGCAACCATTCCCAATAAGATCAGGAGTGAAACAAGGTTGCCCACTATCACCATTACTATTCAATATTGTATTAGACATGCCAGCTGTGGCAATAAGAGTTGAGAAAGAGATTTAAGGAATTAGAGTAGGTAATGAGGAAATCAAATTGTCACTCTTTGCAGATGACATGATGGTATACTTAGAGAACCCCAGAGATTCTACTAAAAAGCTATTAGAAATAATCCACAACTTTAGCATAGTTTCGGAAACAAAATAAATCCACATAAATCATCAGCATTCTTATATATCGCTAATAAAATTCAATACAAAGAGAAATTTCATTTAAAATAACAGTTGATAGTATAAAATATTTGGGAATCTATCTGCCAAGGGAAAGTCAGGAACTATCATAGCAAAACTACAAAACACTTTCCACACAAATAAAGTCAGATCTAAACAATTGGAAAAATATTACATGCTCTTGGATAGATCGAGCAAATGTCATAAAGATGACAATACTACCTAAACAAATCTATTTATTTAGTGCTATACCAATCAGACTCCCAAAAAACGATTTTAATGACCTCGAAAAAATAACAACAAAATTCATCTGGAAGAACAAAAGGTCAAGACTTTCAAGGGAACTAATGAAAAAAAAATCAAATGAAGGTAGCCTAGCTGTAGCAGATCTAAATTTTATATCATAAAGCAGTGGTCACCAAAACCATTTGGTATTGGCTAAAAAATAGCTTAGTTGATCAGTAAAATAGGTTAGGTTCACAGGACAAAATAGTCAATAATTATAGCAATCTAGTGTTTGACAAACCCAAAGACTCCAGCTTTTGGGATAAGAATGTTTGACAAAAATTGCTGGGAAAATTGGAAATTAGTATGGCAGAAGCTAGGCAATGACCCATACTTAATATCATACACCAAAATAAGGTCAAAATGGGCTCATGATCTAGGCATAAAGAATGAGATCATAAATAAATTAGAACAACATAGGATAGTTTAACTCTCAGACCTGTGGAAGAGGAAGGAATTTGTGACCAAAGAAGAACTAGAGATCATTATTGATCACAAAATAGAAAATTTTGACTATATCAAGTTTAAAAGTTTTTGTGCAAACAAAACCAATGCAAACAAGATCAGAAGGGAAGCAATAAATTGGGAAAACATTTTTACAGCTAAAGGTTCTGATAAAGGCCTCATTTCCAAAATATACAGAGAATTGACTCTAATTTATAAAAAATCAAGCCATTCTCCAAATGACAAATGGTCAAAAGTTATGAACAGACAATTTTCAGATAAAGAAATTGAAACTATTCCTAGCCATATGAAAAGATGCTCCCAATCATTATTGATTAGAGAAATGCAAATTAAGACAACTCTGAGATAACACTACACACTTCTCAGATTGGCTAGGAGGACAGGAAAAGAAAATGCTGAATGCTGGAGGGGATGTGGGAAAACTGGGACACTAATACATTGTTGGTGGAATTGTGAATGCATTCAGTCATTCTGGAGAGCAATTTGGAACTATGCTCAAAAAGTTATTAAATTGTGTATACCCTTTGATCCAGCAGTGTTATTCCTGGGCTTATATCCCAAAGAGATCTTGAAGGAGGGAAAATGTGCAAAAATGGTTGTAGCAGCCCTTTTTGTTATGGCTAGAAACTGGAAATTGAATGGATGCCCATCAATTGGAGTATGACTGAATAAGTTGTGGTATATGAATATTATAGAAGATTATTGTTCTGTAAGAAATGACCAGCAGGATGATTTCAGAAAGGCCTGGTGTAGAGGGCTGAAACTTTGAATAGATATACTTGAATCAGACAACTGAGCACTTAAGGCTAATTACCCTATTTGGTATGCAACAATGACTATTAGCATATGTCTGGATAAATGGTTCTTCTCACAGTTGATGCTGGCTGAATGTTTAGTGTTAAGATAAACAGTAGGCAAGGATTAGAGGGTGGAGTGAGAGAGGACAGAGTCACTTGATGACAAGACAAGGTGGTGAAAGGTAGAGATTCTGAATTCCTAGAAGCAAGGACAGATCTTTGGCAAGCCTCATGGCAGCTTGCTTACACCCTTCACTTCTCCCCCTAAAGACCAAGGATTTTAATTCATCCTGTCTCTGGCTCACCCTGAAACCCTCCAGGGAGCTAGCCTGTACTTTACAGCCTTGAGAGAATTACATGAACTGATGCTGAGCAGAACCAGGAGATCATTATACATTTCAACAACAATACTCTATGATGATTAATTTTCATGGACGTGGCCATCTCCAACAGTGAGATGAACCACATCAGTTCCAATTGTTCAAAAATGAAGTGAACCAGCTACACCCTGCAAAAGGACTATGGGAAATGAGTTTGGACCACAACATAGCATTTCCATTCCTTCTGTTTTTGTCCACTTGCATTTTTGTTTTCCTTCTCAGATTATTTTTGCCTTATTTCTAACTCCAATTTTTCTTGTGCAGCAAAAAAAAACCAAAAAACTGTATGATATGTATACATATATTGTGTTTAACAAATACGTTAACATATTTAACATGTATTGGTCTATCTGCTATGTAGGGGAGTGAGTGGGGGAGAGAAGAGAAAAAGTTGGAACAGAAGGTTTTGCAAGGGTCAGTGCTGAAAAATTACCCATACATATATCTTGTAAATAAAAAGAAGAAATCCCATCTGCTAAAGGAAACTAAAGGTGGCTGATTGTCCTGTCTACCTATTATCTGAGAATAATCTAAGCATATTAGTGAATTGTAAACATGAAATAAAGCAACGCATAATACAACAACCAGAAAAGCAGATGTAACTTTGACCTATATATTGAATCACAAGCAAAGACAGACAGATACAGAGAGAGAGAGAGAGAGAGAGAGAGAGAGAGAGAGAGAGAGAGAGAGAGAGAGAGAAAGAGCAGTTCTGACTGCTACCACCATCATTCCTTCTCCTTCTAGCATCTTCAACAGTTGAAGCCGGTGCTGGAACCGGGTGAACCGTTTACCCTCCTCTAGCAGGTAACCTAGCCCACGCAGGAGCATCTGTAGATCTAGCTATTTTCTCACTCCACCTAGCAGGGATTTCATCCAAAGAGAGAGAGAGAGAGCATGTCTAGGATCAGGAAGGTAACAGTACTAATATACTCCATCATAGTTAGTCCACAAGTAGACTTGTTAATGTCACATTTTAAAAAGGACATTAATCATTTTAAGAGCATATAAACATGGCAACCAAGACAGGGAAGAGTCTGGAGGTCATGCCCTTTAAGAATCAGTGGAAGGAAAGTAGTGAAGAAAATACTGTAGGGGAATACTTAGCCTTCTTTAAAGTATTTGAAGACTTATTACTTGGAAGAGGGATTTGACTCACCCTGTTTCACTCCAGAGGTCAGGGCTACGATTAATGGGGGCAGTTGCAAAGATGCAAATTGAAGTTTGTAGTCAGGAAAAGCTTACTAACCAATTATTATCCAAAAGGGAAGTCTAGATAACTACTTGTCAAAAGAAATTTTAGGGGAGATTTTTGTTTAATGTAAGGGTCTCTAACCAGCCATGTCAACTGTCAATCTGTGATTTAATTTTCATATTGTTTTTTACACACATTATTTCATTCATTCTCTGAAGTACTTTCTATCTCTATTCTTGCTGTGCTTCACCTATTTTTATTTTTTAAAGATGATTTTCAGTGTCTCAACAACAACATCTACCAATCATTTTTTTTTGCTTGTTTTTTTCATTTCTTACTATAGCTACTCACACAATGACTCCTAAATCTATTTTGGACCACTTGATAATAGCAAATGAGCTTGTTGGAACTATTCCTACAAATGTATTTTTAGCATTTCTTTAGTATTGTACCTGCATTGAAACAAACTTGTAATATTTAATTTTATGCAAAGGAAAGATTTATTCTTATTTTATAGATAGATGTTTTGTTTTTCTTTTTTTTTTTTGTCAAGGCAATTAGGGTTAAGTGACTTGTCCAGGGTCACAAAGCTGGTAACGCTTACATATCTGAGGTCAGATTTTAACTTAGGTTCTCCTGACTCTAGGACCAGTATTCTACCCACTGCACCAGCTAGCTGCCCAAGATTTTTTTTTAATATCAAATAATCAATAATTTGGTGTTTACTCATGTTCATCATAGAAAATTATGTTTTCCATATAAACTCTACTAGTATAAAATCACTAACGTGCTCTAAAATTTTAATAGCTTGCAAAGTATACTATTAAGTTTTTCCAGATATAAGAGAATTACTTCCAAATCATTGATATGATAAGTACTAATTAACTCAGTCACAGACAGTCATAGCATTACCAGCTGGCAAGGATGAAGACTTATAGTTTATGCCAACTATGCTGTAGAAGAAATGCAACTGATGAATTTGATGGAAAGTCATAGTTCTCTGGGATGTTTAACCTGGAGATAAGAAAACCCTGGACCAGAGGAGAGGAGGAATGTAACCAGGACATGATAGTTGCTTCAAGTATTTGAAAGGCTTCCATTAGAAGGAAGGATTAAACTTACTTTGGTCTCTTCCAGAATGCAGAATTAGTAATAATGGGTGGAAGTTGTAAAAGTGAAAGTTTGGATGTTAATATAAAGATACTTGGTGATAATTAGATCTATCAAAAAATGAGGCAGGTTGCCCAGAGAATTAGAATGTTCCTTCTTTGTAGAACTAATTAAAGCAAAGATTAGACTTACTTGACTATATTTGTTATAGTATAGGGAAATTCATTTGGGGGAACAGAGATTTGACAGATGATTACTGAAGTTCCTTTCAATTATTAAAATCAATGTAAGTCTGTGAATATGTGGAAATATGCTTTCCATATAGATTATAGCTAATAGCTAATGATAAAATTCTTATTAAGTAGGACTGATGCTATTTCAATGAATTGGGTTTGGCAGATTCATTAACAACAGATTATGGTATAGAATATACAGGTCTATCTGAATTCATGTAGTACACAAAGAGAGAAGCAGAAAAAGTAACCACAACATGGGAACAAAAGTGAACTTTTATGAAATGAGTATTTATATTCATGTTTCTAGCATTAGAGGGAAGCTCTGGGTAGCTCCTCTACCTGGGAGCAGAACCTCCTAGTATCACTGTTTCAATCTTGATGCAAGCTTTAGTGAGAAAGGTTAGGGTAGTTCATTTTCATTCAGATCACCAAGGTAAGCATTCTAAAGAATTCCATAAATCTCTTCTTGTTATGACAGTAGGTCAGCCAGCTGACCAGCCTAATTCAAGCTATAGTCATTACCTAGCTGAGTAGGTTCTTCTGCGTTCAGACAGTGGTTAACACTAAGTTAAAATTAAAAGAGTCTCTTTTGATCTTCTTGTCTTTCCATACCAAGTTTTCCCAATCCTCTACAATCAGTTTCTAGTTTTCAAATATTCCTCCTGATTTGAAATTAAGAGGTATAACCTCTATGGGCTATAAGGATTAAAAGATTCCAATGCAGTCTCTACTTTTTGCCAAAATGTTATTCTGTAAACAATACTATAAAGCAGATTATATTTTCCTGTGGAAACCATGTTATTAATTGAAGGTTGCATTTTCAACTAATAATTTAGCATTAAATAAATTAAAAATATAACCAGCAACATTCAAAAATGCAATGATTATAAAGCATTATAATCAGTTAAGTTAGTAAAATTGTGTGCTTTATTCTATAAAATGGATTACAAATGATTATGCCAGAGGCCCAGATGTATCCTAAAATGTACACAGAGCACATAAAAGTACAACTTTACTCTATTGAAACAACCCAAATTAATATTCTAGTTATAGAATAAATGTTTAACATTTAATTAACAATAATTCAAATTTATTCAAATTCATTATTAAAATTATTTATAAAAGATAGCATGGCATAGTGGATAGAGGACTGGCCTCACAGGAAAGAGGATCAGGGTCCAAGACCCATCTCTGAAACGCACTACCTATATAACTTTGGTCAAGTCATTGAATATCTAGATCTTCTAGACAATTCTGTAAGACTATATATTAGAGTGGCAGAGGGAATTTTCTCACTTAAAAGTTTCCTATACTCAATGATATTGTACTTGCAGTCCCTCATTCTACACTATCAAAGAAAAAGACCCCTTGGCAAGGTGGAAAGAAAACTGGTCTCCAAGTCAAAAAGATCTAGATTCCTGTCCAAGAAATAGAAAATTACAGAAAGACAGATTTGGGTTCAATATAAAGAAACAGTTCTTAATTCTTAATGGGCAAAATGAAACAATTTGTTTCAAGGGGTAATGAGTTCCCCATGCACTGGAGTTCTTAAAGTCATCTGAGTATTTTCCAGTGATAGTGTAAATGATATTTCTGCATCAGGTAGCAGGTTGCAGTTTCTTTCCATTTTTGTGGTTCTACCCCTCTACAAGTAAAATCAAAGCAAGGTCAACCAAAAAAAGGTTATATTTTGTCAAGCCATTTTGTGGCCACCTTGATTCTTGTCAATTCATGTTTTTCAGGACACTTTTCTTTTTCATAGGAAAGCCAATGAAACAAATAAACATACCATTAGCATAGACTTTTGAAAAATCTTTGAAACACTTTCCTCAGAATTACTTTTTAAAAAATACTTTCCTGAAAATTATCAAGTAAACCAATAAACATGGAAAGAATTAAAGTATAGGAATTAATTTTGAAGCAGAAAACTCCAGGAAGTGGAATCTGTGTGTGTGTGTGTGTGTGTGTGCACCCTTATAAACTAGATAAATCAACAAAGGTGTATTTGAGGAACTGACTCATTAGACATTTCAAATCAAGACCATAAACAATCAGACTTTCTTGTGTTTTAATTGTCCTATTAAAACCCCCAATTTATAATGACTTTTTAGTTGGGTCCTTTTGACAACCATATTTCTGCCATATTGATAGCCATAAGTTATGTCCTTTGCTTAGCCATACCTGCCTTCCAAATATGAATAAACACTTTTCAAAATGAATGGTGTTAGTTTTCAGACACCAGGTAAGCATAATTGAGTAAAATTTCAATATATTCAAAGAATCCCTATCTGAATGGAGATTCAGCTGTGAAACAAGCTGGATCTTAAATCATGGGTCTGATCATATCATCACCATCTCTTTCTCATTAAATTCTAGTGCCTCTCTATTGCCTTTGTTGAGATTTTAAAGCCCTTCATAATTTGGCCCTTTCCTACCTACCTTACTCATTTTCACATTTTCTGCAGCCCAGTGATACTGCTCTTTGATGTTCCTCAAACAAATAGACTTCATCTCCTGACCCAGGCTTCACTGTCTGTCTCCCAAGCCTGAAATTATCTTTTTTCCTCATCTCTTTCTCTTAACTTCTGCAAGAACTTATTCTAATCCTCAATGCCCTTCCTCTGAGATTATCTCCAGTTTCTTCTGTATATTTCTTGAATGTACACAACATGTTTTCTCCTCCATTAGATTATGAGTTTCTTAAGAGCAGGTTCTACTGTCTTTGCTTCTCTATCTAGCCCCAGTGCTTGGCCCAGTACTAGAACATAGTTGACATGTAATAAATTATTTTATTGATTTGAAACATGTCTGTTGACTTGTCATTATTTGAAAAATGGGAGCTATTTCTATGTCACAAAGTCAAGAATTACTTTTGCCTTTTTCATGAAATAGCCATACATTTTTATGAAATTGTTACACCTGCAATTCTGAAATAATTCAGAACCAGCACGTTCTGATCACTGTTTTTCTTATATCAGTATTCTCCTGGTCAGATTTTCTAGGAGGTAACATTTCCATGATCCCATCTGTCCAAATTGCCTCTTTTCACAGTCACATTACTTCAGTGATGTTTGAGGACCTTCAAAAATAGTTCAAAATGTTTTTACATCTTCACTTGGTAAAATGGCTTTGGTGGAGTTTAATTTTTTCTTGGGAAAAATCCATAAGATAAAGGGAATTTCCTATGTTAATTCTGATATTTTTTTTTTGGTTATTTCTTGTTCTGACTTTATATTTATCTCTTCCATGGTACAGGTAAAACTGTAAATGGAAGCAATAGAACAGATACAATCTGCTAGATGCTGTTCCCTAGTTCCAAAGAAATATTGTGGTAAGTAAAACAATGTTATAAGGATCAATTAATGCCATAGAAAATAATGTTTAAAATGGACAGGGGACTGAAGAATTGTCATAGTGTGGAGTTTGGTTCTTAGTTATTAAAAAAGTTATTGAAAAATGATAATGGCCAAGGCAATATTACATGAATTTGCTGGTAGCAATAAATTCTCAAGCTTTTAACTGGGAGCCTAACTTCCCAAGGTAGTATTCTGCTGATGCTGCAGTCTCAAAAATCAAAATAAACATTTCTCCCATATATTTTTCCAATTTAGAAGCACAGCTTCTGGATCAAGTCAGAGAAGCAAATTTATCAAAGCAAGGGTACAAAAATTTCAATTAATGGTGCTCAACATCATACAAATTGCTCATTTTTCTGAAATGTATGTTAAAAATCATCTTGAAAAGAACTATTCAATGCTTTCCATTTATATATATTGGGTAATTATAGCCCCCAGACTTATCTCTCAAAGCCATCTTTATGTTTCCCTTCACAAAAAAAGGCTCTAGGGCATTTCCCCAACCCCCATCCCTACAATTCAACTGAGTCTATATCTTGTAGCTCATTTTAACAAAATACAGAATAAGTTCAATAAATTATTCTAAGTTGAGAGTTTTGCTTTTAAGTCTTATTTTCCTTTCTTTAAAAAAATAATAATTACATGATGATACAAGGATCTTGGCTTTGAAGTCAGTATGTTATGTGATATATATCTTTCAGGCCAGATTTGCCAGTTTTCCATAACCTCCTCCAGATGTTCAACGGAAAACATTCATTTTAAAAATAGAATATGGAGAGTTGGATTCTTACAGCTCTAACAATCTATGATTCTATGAAATTCTTTCATTTTTCAAAACAGATTATAGTGGCTTATTATAATATCAAAGGAATAGAAAATGCTGTGGTGATTCTTTTATTCCATGCATAAGTAGCATTTATAGTATGTATTTGCTACAGAAATATTTATAGTAGTTGTATAATGATGCTATTACTAGTCATGGTATGCCAGACTTTTCTTTACTGTGGCTTACTTTGTCTTTAACAATGCATGTGATGTGTACAGTATATTCCCAGATCAAATGTCACCAAAGTTGTTTAATTCCCTATTTGTCGGGCTTTCCAAGTATAGACACACACACACACACACACCATATATATATATATATATATATATAAAACTTTTTATGGACAGAACCCCCCATGCCAGGGTAATTTTTTACAACATTATCCCTTGCACTCACTTCTGTTCCGATTTTTCCCCTTCCTCCCTCCACCCCCTCCCCCAGATGGCAAGCAGTCCTATACATGTTAAATAGGTTACAGTAGATCTTGGATACAATATATGACACACCATATATTTTGCCAAACTATGTAAGTGCAAGTCTCAAAAGTGCTTCACTACCATATTTTCTGAGCTAGATAACATATGATATTGTAGAGTTATTGCAAGTGGAAACCTTCAAAGAACTATAAATATAAGCAATCCAATTTAAGCATGATGAATGATGCTTTCCAAATTCCAGTCATATCTGCCCTTAGTTATAGCAATTTCCAATTTAAAAAACCCTTTGGTGATGCTTAGGCACATATCATTTTTAAGACCTAGAAATAAAGACATGGACTTGGGCCATTCACTTGAATTGTGGGGATATCCATTCCAAGAATATATTTTATAGTTATCACTGCACACTTGTCACCAAGATCTATTATTGGTCTTACCCAACTTCCTTACCACTGAAAGATCAATTTATTTTGTAGTATTTATCTTGTTCTTCTCATATATTTTCTGTCTTTCTTTAAAAGTCCTTATTTAACTTATTCTTCTAAATAAATTTATGGCACCTTGGTCTAAAAAAATCTAAATGACCATTTCAGATTCCCTATCATCTCTTCTGGATTAAATGTTTAACTCTTTTTGCAAGGACTGAATTTCCAGCTTCCCAGTTCTCACTACAATAACTGCCATAAGACAGTAAAAGTTCCAACAAAATGATAATTGATTTTCATTTAACGACTAGCACAGAGACTTCTATGGTGTGGTAGCAAGTGGGTCATCAATCCCATCCCTGAGCAGACTGGAATAAACTAATATTTTTCATTGATTTTGCTGAAGCTTAGGAAAGGTTAGAGACAGTGTATTGGGAACTGATTTTATGGAATCAAAATTTAATTGCTGACATATATTGGTTTATGTAACTATGAAAGCCACTAAATTTCTCAATTCCCTAATATTATAAGTTGCAGAGAAGAAATAAATGTCCTTTCCAAGGAACTCCTTATATCAATAAAATTACAAGTTTCCCTAGAAGTGGTCTACATAGATAACCCTCTCAATTTCTTCAAAAGCTTTTTTTTTTTAGTATCTACATGTTAAGGATAGGGAGCATTTTCACATGTGAAATGAGTGTTTTTGGAAGAGAGCTCTTTGCCAAACTAAGAATTATTGATTTAATGACCTTTGACCTTCTAAGATCTAAGTAGGTTATATAGTGGGCCAGAACTCTGAAAAGGTATACTTGAATCAAGGACAGGAGGGGGCTTATAGTTAAGCACTTACTTAGTGTGAGATAATGATTCTCTAAATATATACTTAATTGATAGTGCTGTAATAGGAAGTTGGCACATGTTCAGTTGTTGTAGTGATATAATCGTACTGAGATATTTAAGAACTAAGAGTCTCAGCCACAGACACAAGAAGACTCCAGACTTCATCTTTGACCATCCATCCTCATGAGTCTCCTGCCTCCTTCACTCCTCCACTAAGACCAAGGACTCAGGCTGATCCTGAGGTCCTCCACAGAGCTAGTCTGGATATTACATTTTAGCACCTAAACATGGAGCCCTAGACAGGCAGCATCAGTTCAAATGATGCAATTGTAAGCTCAATGGAAAAGTCCCTGTGACCTGGAAATGGGGTGAGTATAAAAATAGACAAGCAGGAAACTTTGGTAAGGGCTAACCTAGTCACTTTCATTTTTCAGTTGAAATGGGACAAATACTAAGAAAAGAGATTCCCCCACTCCAAAGGAAGTGTGTAGAATGCATAGTTAAGTTAATAAAGAAATAAGGTTTGTTGGTAACTTGGAAACAGATCACTGGACTCTTAAATACATTAGAGTACATATCTCCTTGGAACTCTAAGGAAGAAAAATTAAAGCTAGATATGTGGGAAATAGTGGGAGAGCAAATAATTGAATATTATAAAGCTATGGGTCCTGATTTAATAACTAAGGAAACATTCCTTAAAGAATCCCACAAATTCTAAAAAAAAAAAAAAAAAAAAAAAAAAAAAAAAAAAAAAGGAAAAGTTTTAAGATGGACAGCCAAACAAGGAAGTGTGAGGAGAAAGACCAAGAGAAGGGGATGGTACTGACAAAGCAGCAGAAAAACATGGAAAATTGGACAAGAAAGGAGTTAAATACAGTACTGATGAACTTAAGTGGTATGGTGCTTCTCACTTTCACAGCTCAGTTACACCCAAGCAGGGGCCCTTAGGGTAATCACAATCTCCTGATCTTCCTCTCTCAATTTCACCTTCATAGGTGGAGCAAGGGAGGAGGAGGAGGGGAAGGGCAGTGACACCATCAGCCCACCCACAAAGCAGCTTTGTCCCCTATAACATGATTACAAAAGGCATTAATTAAAGCTAAAGAGGAAGGACAGGATACATCTGATTTGAGAATAGAAATGTACCCTATGATTGAAGAGTTTGACTCTTCAATCAAGAAAAAAAAAAAGATACACTCCTTTTAATCTGGAAATTATCAAAGATCTGAAAAAGGCTTGCACTCTTTATGGGTCTACATTGTCTTATGTTAAGATGTTATTAGAGAATCGGGCTTTTGAAATTTTAACTTCTAACAATTGCAAATCTATAGCAAGGACATGTTCAGAATCTGGACAAAACTTATTGTGGCTTTCTGAGTATATTGAACTCTGTAGAATGCAAGCCCAATGAATAGTCAACCTGGAATTAATATACCAGTCACCTTTGACCAACTAACAGGAGTAGGTCTTTATGCAGACACTTTAGCACAGATTAATTACTCTTTGGCAGCATATGAGCAAATTGCTTCTGCTTCTATTAAAGCATGGGGTACACTCTCAAGAAGACAGAAGAGAAGCCTTCATGAAAATAGCACAAGGTCCAAATGAACCCTTTCCTGACTTCATGTAGGACATCTACAAACAGTGGTCATATGAACTATTGGTGAAAATGCAGCAACAGAAATTATGATAAGACAACTTGCTAAAGAAAATATTAATAGAGATTTGTAGAAGAATTATACTAGGAATACACAAGGAAGCTCCTTTAGATGAAATCATAAGATGCTGCGCCACAGTGGGCACAAATACCTTTTATACCCAAGCTATGATGCAGACTTTTCAAGATCTGAACATGGGAAGATAGGGACTTGTCTTTTGGCAAGGGACTTCTAGAGAGACTCATCAATGCTTTCAATGTGGTAAAGTAGGGCATTTGAAAGATCAATGTTGGCATAAAGATAGAGTGAAAAAACAGAGTGGGAGAAGAAGACCTAAAACCCTATGTCCAAAATGCAACAAATATTTCCATTGGGCATCAGAATGTAGATTGACTCAGGGAAATGAGAAGTGGGGCTCAGCTCCAGGGCTCCAGGCAAAAAACATTAGGGGCATGATGGCAGCTGCTGTTATACCCAGAGAGTCCAACATGGTCAATCAGCCGAGAAGCAACCTGATGGAAGAAAGGAATTACAATTGGGGAGAATAGAGTTGCATGCAGCTGGGACTACTGAGATATCCCTTGGAGAGGTGAAATCTGTCCCTTATTTGTATATGTTGTAAAAAAAAAAAAAATGTGGAAAATGGAAGATATTGACTGATTTAAGAAAAGTAAATGAATAGATGGAAACTATAGGAACTCTTCAGGCTGGACTTCCATTTCCTACTCAATTGCCTAGAGAATGGCCTCTTTGGGTTATAGACATTAAGGATTGTTTCTATTCTATCCCTCTGGATAAGGAGGATATGAAAAGGGTTGTCTTTTCAGTAACCAGAGTTAATTTGGCTGAACGTTATAAAAGATATGAATGGACAATTTTGCCACAGGGAATGAAAAATAGCTCTATTATGTGTCATTGCTGCTCTTATGTTGTATGTATGTATGTTGTTGCTGCTCTTACTCCAGTAAGAAAAGTATTTCTAAAAGTTATGTTATTACATTACATGGATGATATCTTGGGATGTGTACCTGAAGAGCAAATGTTAGAATCATGTCTACAAAAGACCATAAAAACACTAAGGAACTACAAATTGCATATAACTCCAGAAAAAATTCAAAGGCTCCTTTTCAATATTTAGGATATGAAGTATATCCTAAGGTGCTTATAGTAACTTTCTTTAAGTTGAGAAGTTGAACACCTTAAATGACTTTCAGAAATTGATAGGAGATATCCAATGGATGTGTCCAGTGTTAGACTTAACTACTTATCAATTACAACTATTATATGACATTTTAAGGGGAGACATTGCTTTAAACTCACCACACCAGTTTACAAAAGAAACTCAAGAGGCTTTGAGAGAAGCTGAACTGGCTTTATCCAATGTGATTGAAAGAGTTACTCAAAAACCCTTGGAAATATCACATTTTATAACAAAAAAGGCCTCACACCAGGCCTTCATCAAGGACACAGTGTGATAGAGTGGGTGAACCTCCCAGCACAACCAGACCAAAGCCTTACACCTTACCCAATGCTTGTGGCTAGAATTTTATTAAAGGTCATTAAGTAAGTAGTACAATTATCTGGGATAAGACCTGCCAACATATACACCTTTTATACCAATGCACAAATTAATGTATGCTGTGAAAACATCCCAGAGTGGCAAATTTTACTGGCTACAGCTCCAAATTTTACACACGGGTCTCCATTAAAGATAACCCATCTATTACATAATTGGCAATGGATTTTTGAAGAAAAGGTTTCTCAGGTTCCTCTTAAAGAACCAACTATCTTTACAGATGCATCTAAACATAACATTTGTGCTGTATTACTATCATGTCTTAACTATAAAGAGAGTAGTCAGAACTTCTCTTCAGTCCACTCAGCAAAATGAATTGTATGCAATCATTATAGCTCTTACTTATTATCCAGGAGATGTAAATATAATAAATGCAATATATGATTCAGCCTATTCAGCAGATGTGGTACAAAGAATTACTTGTAATTTGTAGCTTCTAATATATATTAGCTCTTTAAGGAATTTCAAGAGCAAGTGAGAAAGTATCCAAATAAGGTTTATATCTTGCATGTCCACTCTCATAGTGGACTTCCAGGTCCTATTTTTTATGGAAATTCAAAGGCAGATAGTCTTCCAACCATGTTAGCCAATACTCCTTTATTCCAGGCAGCCCAAGAATCTCATTCTAAATATCATCAGGCTGCTCAAGCTTTACGTTTGCAGTTTGGGATAACAAAAGAGGAAACTAGGAACAGCATAAAAGCCTATACAGCTTGCCTTCCTTTCCATGCCTCCAGGGAAGAACCCTCGTGGTGTGAGACCCAATGAAATTTGGGAAATGGATATAGCCCATTATTAATCTTTTGG
This sequence comes from Sarcophilus harrisii, assembly GCF_902635505.1. NCBI lineage: Eukaryota > Metazoa > Chordata > Mammalia > Dasyuromorphia > Dasyuridae > Sarcophilus > Sarcophilus harrisii. The sequence goes on from NC_045430.1 coordinate 56,770,957, forward strand.
TTGTCTGTCTTTTATCCATGCTGCAGTAGACACCTTTTCAGGATTCACTTTTGCAATCCTAGCAGCAAAAGAAACAGCCCAAGGTCACTGAATTCCTTATACAAGCTTTTGCAATCATGGGTGTGCCACAAGAAATAAAAACAGATAATGGACCTTCATATACTTCTAAACATTTTGCACACTTTTGTGCACAGTATCAGATTTTACACACCATTGGCATACCTTTTAATCCTCAAAGACAGGCAATAGTAGAGAGGAGAAACAGAGACATCAAGATGCTCCTCCAAAAACAAAAGAAAGGGGAGCCACAGGTAACCCTTCTAAATTTAGCTCTTTACACTATTAATTTTTTGATTTTTGATAAAGATGCACTAGCTCCAGCAGACAGGTTTTATTACTCACCGGAAGGACAGTGTCCAGTGCAATAGCTCCACTATCTGTAGATAATCACTAGGTGATGTGGAGAGATTGAGAAAGTGGTTAATGGAAGGGACCAGATAGATTAACTGCTTGGGGGAGAGGGTTTGCTTGTATGGTTAAGCACCTACTCAGTGTGAGATAATGGTTCTCTAAACATATACTTAATATGATGGTGATGTAATGGGCAGTTGGCACATGCTCAGTTGTTGTAGTTATATAATCGTACTAAGGTATTTAAGAACTGACAATTTCTCTCAGCTACAGACACAGAGGACTCTCTCAGCCAAAGACACAAAGAAGATTATGGACTTCATCTTTGGTCATCTATTCCCATGAGTCTCCTGCTTCCTTGACTCTTTCACTAAGACCAAGGACTCTGGCTGATTCCAAGGTGCTCCAGAGAGCTAGTCTGGACATTACAAGGTTATGAGATTTGTGGATAGTTAAAATAAATATGAGATTTGTATGATTTTGTGTGCAGAACTTGGCAACTCAGTTAGCTTTCTAGTGTATTTGTATTCAAACTACTAATAAACAAGTCATTAGTCAAATCTATAAAAAAATCTGCTAAAAATAAACTCCCCAGCCTGTCATTCAGAGCCTCCCATAATGTTGCCACCACATACTATTCCTGTCTTATCTCATATTATTTCCATCTATGCTTTCTCAGTTCCAGGCAAACTCACCTGCTAGCTATTTCTAGTACATAATGAGAGAGAGAGACAAATGGGAAAGGAATGGAATTTTGTTCCATCAAACTGGGGGCTCAAACAGAGGTCCTGAGACTTGTATTTGAATCCTGGCTTTGATTTCCCACCACCATGCTTCTGCACAAATGGTTCTTCATGTCGAAAACATACTTCTCCATTACTCCTGCCTCTTGAATCTCTAACTGCCTTCAGAGCTTAAATGAAATATTACTTCCTTCATGATGCATTTTCTGATCCCAGTTATCAGCACTCTCTTCCTTCTAAAATTACTTTGTTACTTTGTATACACGATACCTTTATTTACATGTTCATATGCATATCTTTCAAATAAAATGTAATTTCTTTGAGGTCAGGCACTTGTTAGTTTTTCTCTGAATTTCTCCAGGGATGGAAGTCAGGAAGATCTAGTTCAAACCTAGCCACAAACATGAAATGTATTGTGATCCTAAGCCATCACTTTACCTCTGTCTGCCTCAGTTTCATCAACTGTAAAATGAGGATAATTAAGGCTAATTAATTAAATCCTAGGAGGAATCCTAGGATTTCTGTGAGAATCAAAATGAAATATTTGTAAAGCACTTCAGCAAAGTGTCTGGCACATAATAAGTACTTAATAAATACCTGTTTGATTTCCTCCTGTTCTGTGGTACACCACTATGAAATACCTTACAGGTCTAATAACTACTCTTCACCATTATCTCAGATGAGGCAAAAGAAAGGTACAACTTCTTCAAAGACTGATTTTATAGTCATTCAGTGATCAGCAAAAGTTAAGGAATCATTAAGAACTGCTACCAGAGGAAGTTTATGTCTAAATGCATTTATAAAATAGTATTTGAACATATATGATATTTTACATAGAGCTCTGTTCATCAGACTCCTCATTAGACTCCTATAAATCATTCTGACATACTTTGTTCTAAGTTCAGCTTGTAAAATAGTGGCTTCCATGACAGTTCTGAAATTGCAGAATAAGTAGCAGAATATAGTCAAATTACTTTTCTGACAAACAAAATTGTGAGGAGGAGAATCAAATGAGAAGACCTAACAGGATAAATTCATATGAGATTGAAACGTGACTAGAAGACCAGTCATTCAGAGACTACCATAATCCCTGTGATTTCCAAGAGATGCCAAAATTGTTTGATAGTGTTTAGCCATAATTGTAGCTAATCTCCAGTTAGGACTATTTTCTGATAGGATTCAGAGTTCATGACTATATCTGTGGACATAATAACATAAATTGATTTACTTGTGAAGGTAAAGTTGCTCCACCTGTTATAGTTTGTCCATGTTTCAAATTTTCATCAGGCCCATTAGTTTGTAAAACATTAACTGAAGAGTGAAAACTGAGGTGCAGTGTCTGATTTATGAAGGAAATTGGTTACGCTCAGTGATTTTTGTTGCAACTTTAAATATTCTCTTTATTGAATTGATTAAATAATTAAAAGCACTATAAATATGTCAAATGTTATTTCACATCAAATTTCAATTGATGCCTTGGAATGATGGAAGTCTTTGGATCATGGAATTAAAACTGAAAAAAAAAAAAGCTCTTAAAGGTCATCAAATCTAGCCTCTCATTTAATAGAGGAGGCCTTGAGAAGATAAGTAATTTCCCCAAGATCAAATAGTAATTGATAAAGCTAGAATTTGAGCATAAATCTTTTGATTCCAAATCCAGGGCTCTCTACCACTGTGCTATGCTTTCTGGTGATTGGGTATCCCAAATTATTTATAAGTTCTTCCTTCTGTTATTCCAAAATTTCCCTTAAACTTCCCCCATTGACCTAGTCCTTTATGGTCAAGTAATTAAATCCTGCTTCCACCTGCCAACATTTCAAATATTTAAGACAAGAAGTATTTTCCCTAGATGTCCAAATACCACCCTCTCCCCTGTCAAGGTCTTTATTCTTTAAGCCAAATGTGATCTTCTAATTTCTCTTCTGATAGGTGAATCATCATCTTATGAGGTGTCCAACTTATGTTCACTTCACTCAGACTCCAATCCTTACATCCTCACTCTCCAAATTTCCCATGTCATAATCTGCAGCCCTGACCTTACATAGGTCCACTCCTCCCTTTCCAGTTCCCCATCTATGTCTTCCTTCATTAGAATATAAGCTCTTGAATGTAAGCTCTGCCTTTCTTGCTTCTATATGTATCCATACCATTTAGGACTAAGCATAAAGTAAGCACTTAATAAATTATCTATCTATCTACCTACCAAACAATCCTCTCAAATAGAATTATAGGTAAAGAGCCATTAGCTTAATCAGAGAGTAAAACCAATTTTAGCAGACAGCTAGTGTAGAAGCTTCAAACAGGGGTCCTCAAACTTTTTAAATAGGGGGCCAGTTCACTGTCCCTCAGACTGTTGGAGGGCCGGACTATAGTAAAAAACAAAAACTTGTTTTGTGGGCCTTTAAATAAAGAAACTTCATAGCCCTGGGTGAGGGGGATAATCGTCCTCAGCTGCCACATCTGGCCCATGGGCTGTAGTTTGAGGGCCCCTACTTCAAACAAATAGACCATTTGGAGGATGGTGGGCCCTCCATAAAAGCGAAAAAGGCTAAAAGGATGACCTGAATGCAATGTGTTTCTAGTGTTATGCAAGGAATTGTGTGCTAGGAAAAGTAATGAATCTGGAATAGAACATCTAAATTCAAAACCTGGTTCTGCTGTTTATCATATAAATGTTTATGTTGTTGTTCAGTCATTCAACTATGTCCAGCTCTTTGTGACCCCATGGACTATAGCATACCAAGCCCTTCTGTCCTCCACTATTTCCCAAAGTCTGTCCAAATTCATGTTCATTGCTTCCATGACACTCTATCACATTCTCTGCAGTCCCTTTTGCCTTCAATCTTTCCCCAAAAGACTCCCTTTTTCTTATTATATGGTTAAAAGTATCTAAAGATTAAGCCTCAATAGTTAGTCTTACAGTGAATAGTCTGAATTAATTTCTTTATGTATTTATTGACTGGTTTGATCTCTGTGCTGTCCAACAAATTCTTGAAATCTTCTCCAGCACCAAAATTCAAAAACATCAGTCCAATTTTCATAGCCATACATGGCTAATGAAAAAAACCTTACCTTTGACTACATAAACTATTGTTGACAAAACTGTATCTCTTTTTTTATATACTGTCCAAACTTATCATAGATTTCCTTTGATGGAGTATCATTTAATTTCATGATTACAGTTGCTGTCTGCAGTGCTCTGTGATATCTGATCCTGCTTTGATTTCTTCTTATTCAGTGCCAGGAAATTATGGGGCCATTTGCCAAGATCTTAGGTTTTTTTATGTTAAGCTTCAAGCCAGTTTTTAAACTCTCCTCTTTGACTCTCATCAAGAGGTTTCTTAATTCTTTTTCTGTTTCTGCCATCAGAATAGTACCATCTGCATATTTAAAATTGTTGCTATTTCTTCTGGCAACCCTAATTCTGGTTTTTGATTCATCCTATATATCATTTTGCATAAGGTACTCTGCAAATAAGTTGTAAAAATAAAATGACTATATACATCTTATTGTACCTCTTTTCCAATATTAAACTAATCAGTTGTTTAATGTTTAGTTCTAATTGTTAAGAATAACAGTTGGCCTCAGGAGACAAGTAAGATGATCTGGTATTTACAGCACTTTGAGAACTGACCATAGTATGTTGTGATCCACACAGTTAAAGGCTTTAGTGTAATCAATGAAGCAAAAGTAGATATTTTTTATGGAACTCCTTTGCTTTTTCCACACTACAGAGAATGTTGGTGATTAATTCTTCTGTCTCTTCAAAAAACAATCTGGTCTTCTGGTAATTCTTGGTTCATATATTGGTGAAATCTAGCTTGTAGAATCTTAAATATGACCAGAATCTTAAATATGACCTTGCTAGTGGACATAAACTAATCTCTTCCAATCCAGCAGCAATTTCTGATTTTTCCAAATTTACTGACATATTGATTGAAGCACTTTAACATCATCATTTTTTTAGGATTTTAAATGGCTTAGCTGGAATTCCATCACCTCCATTACCCTTTGTATGCTTTCTAAGGCCCATTTGACTTTATTGTCCATTTTTGGCTCTAGATCAGTAACCACATCATCATGATTATCAGGGATGTTAAGATATTCTTTTATAGTTGTGTATATTCATGCCACTTCTTGAATTCTTCTGCTAAGTCCCTACCATTTTTGTCTTTTATCATGCCAATTTTGTATGAAATACTCCCTTGACATTTCTAATTTTCTTGAAGAGATCTATTGTTTTCATCTATTTTTTTCATTGCTCATTTAACAATCCTTTCTTATCTCTCCTTGCTATTCTCTGGAATTCAGCATTCAGTTAGATATATCTTTTATTTTCTTCTTTACTTTTTGCTTTCCTTCTTTCCTCAGCTATTTGTAAAGCCTCATCACACACTCATTTTACTTTCTTGCTACTTTTTCTTTGCAACATTTTTTGTTGCTGCCTCCTAAACAGTGTTGTGAACTTCCATCCATAGTTCTCCAAATATCTATCTACTAGATCTAACCTTTTAAATTTATTACTTCCACTTCATATTTACAAAGCATGTTATTTATTTAGCTCAAATCTATACATCTGATGGTTTTTCATACTTCATTTCTATACTTAAAGTTAAGTCTGACTTCTGCAATCAGAAGCTCATGATCTGAGACACAGAACTTCTCCTCTTTTGGCTGCAACAATCACAAGTCATTTAGTATCCCTGTACTTTTCTTATTAACAAAATAAGACAATATCTTCAAAATGGCAACTGAGGCCTAAATCCATTGATCCCATCAAACCTTTCAAGTCTAAAGCTTTTGGTCCTATAAAGTGTTTTCCTCTGTCAGAAACTATGGAAAGATCAAAGCATTCAGTGCAGTTATACAATGGAAGTCTAATGCATCCTAAGGTCAGAGGAGATGAACTGGGATTTTAAAAAACTGAGAGAAAGAAAGACAGAGAGAGAGAGAGAAAGGAAGGAAGGAAGGAAGGAAGGAAGGAAGGAAGGAAGGAAGGAAGGAAGGAAGGAAGGAAGGAAGGAAGGAAGGAAGGAAGGAGAGAGGGAGAGAGAAAGAGGGAAGGAGGAAGGAAGAAAGAGATTATCTCAATAAGATAAGTTCTAGGTGGGAACTGAAAATGTCATAAGACTACATAGAGATGTCAGCTCCAATCTACTGTGGACTAGAATCGTAAATTCATAGATTTATTGGTAGATGATACATTAAGAGCAATCTAATCCAATCCCTCAATCTTATATGTGAAAAACTAAGACCAGAGGTAGTGAGGTTAGTTGCCCAAGGTTAAACAGTCAGTAAATGTCAAAGGTGAGATTTAAACACTTCTTTCCACCTTCAAATCCTAAACTCTATCAGTTTCAAGCTGTCTTTTCCAAGCATCCATTTTCCTAGCATTCAACTATTTCTATACTTGGTGCTTATTTACTTTCTCCATGATTTCCTAGTAAAATTTCCATGTTAATTCCCTCCTACTTGAGGAACTCTCACAAAACCTTCCTCTTTTCCATCTACTTTGACTCCCCTTTCTAGACTTCACTATTGGCTACAAATGCTGGTGACTTTCCCCAAAGCAATGTCTTATTTGAGTCAGTTTTCTCTTATAATATCTCCTCTTCTTTCTCCAACATTTATCTGTCCTTCCTCCCCAATTCCCAGATACTCTGTGTTAATATAGCTTCTGGAGGTAATGTTTTAACCCAAAACAACAACTATAATGATAGAATTTCAGCTCCATGTCAAAGTAAGTCTCAAAGGAGGAAATTCAATCAATCTATTGTCTTATGGAAAAATGCTCAAAATCACTACTAATCAGAGTTGTTATGGGCCAGAACTCTGAACTCAAAACAAAGGTTTCTTACAAGGTATTAAATCAGTGGAATTGATAGAGACAATAGTTATCTAATTTACCATGGTTAAGTATGATTGATTTAATCCTCCTACAAGGAGATGTTATGTGCCAGAACTTGAAATAAGGTACTAAGTGGAATTGAGGAAATGATGGTTAAATCTAGGTTAGCATTGATTTAATCCTACAACAAATAATGGTGATATAATGATTGGTTTGTACTCAGTGTGGAACTTATATAAGCTAGAAGCTCTCAGGGCCAGAAAAGACAAGTGCACTAGAAGTTCTTGGAGGCTGAGCAGATGCATTCCATTCTCCATCTTTGTGGTGGCTGGAGGCTGAAGCACAAACCTTTGGGTTTGGAGAGATTAAGAGACAAGCAGACAGAAGGCTGGAAGCTGAAGGCTGGAGCACAAACCATTGGACTCACACAGGTTCATCCCATCTCACACCTCTTTGGTGGCAGGCTTTCCTCCTTCGCTTGGCTAATTTCTGATGGTCTTCTAGAGTCTTGGTTTCAGTGGAGAAGGATATTAACACCTGGGAGCACTTGTGGTGATTACTGAACGGAAACGAAGGCTGCTCCCAGAGACCCCAAGAAAACCTCAGCAGGGAACATTACATTTTAGAGAGAACATTACACAGAGTAATGCAGATTAAAGAAATTTTGATGCTCCACCTAGCATTCATCAGATTGGCAAAGATAACAGAAAAGATAAAATAACAAACATTAAAGGGATAAATGTTTTCCTTTGGAAAAACAGGTAACTAATTGTATGTTTATTCAGTTATTGAAAAGTAATTGGGAACTGTGCCAAACAAACCTATGCATACCACTTGGCCCAATGACACCACTAGTAGTAGATGTGCACTTTAAAGAGATCAAAGAAATAGGAAAAAGGCCCATATATAAAAATTCTATTCTGTGATGGCAAAGTACTGGAAAACAAATGAGTGTCATAGACTGGATATAGGTTGAACAAATTATGGTATATGAATAATAATAGGAGTTCATATTGCATGAAAATTATGAAAGAAACTTTCAGAGAAAATGAATTGCTGTAGAGTGAAGTAAGCAGAACTAGAACAATTTTTATCATAAGGGCAACTTTATTAAAACAAACCACTTCTAAAGACTGAAGAACTCTGATTAAAAAATAATCAATCATGATTCTGGAAGACAGATGATAAAGAATGCTACCTCCTGAGGAAAAGAAAAATGCTTAAATAAACAAAACAAAGCACATTTTTGACATGACCATTATGGTTAATAATGCATATTTGCTATAAGGTACTGGCATTTTGTTTTGTTTTTTACTGGGAAAGGAGATGGGAGTAAAAATACATTTTTGTTAGATAAAACAAATTTTTTAAATTAAATAATAATTTTAGCCATAAGGCAGCCCAATGAGAAAGATTTCTACAAGAGGACTTTCCTAGCAGAATCTTCAAATTCCACCACATAAGTGAGCACATGCTGGGAACAAAATAGATCCTGAGAACCATTTAGCACAACAAAGAGATAAGAAAACATTTTGAGAAAAGTGTCTCCACCACTATTTTAAATTCACTAAGAAGTTGACTAGTTCTAGAATGGACCAATTCATTCTTTACTGTTTGTTCAGCATCTGGGTTTGATTTTTTTTTTCTAAATTCAGTCAGCATTTGAAGAGCATTTTTCACTTGATCCAGTCCTTAGCAACTCTTTTTTACAACCCTTTTTCACTAATTATTCTTACCAACAAATCTATAATGTGGGCTGATAGCTCCATTATGTAGTTGAGAAAATCAAGGTACCTAGAAAGTCAGAAAGAGCAAAACTTACAGAATCTGATTGGGGAGTCAATCAATTCTTTAATATGCTCTGTCATATTTGTTATGATTATCACATCATGATAAAAATAATTATATGTTTATTAAATATGCCTTTTCCTCATAATAACCTCACTAGATCTCTAGTAAAGAAGTGATTTATACTGTTTTAGAAGACTCCCCTAGTCTCAATAACAGCTGAATTGGTATAAAAAAATTCAGTCTTGTTTTTTTTTTAAATTTTAGCATCACTGCCTTCTCTGACATGCCAAAAGTTGCTTCTTTTTTTAAAAATGTCAAAACACTTACTTTGAATAAATACATTTCTTATCAATATCTATTACACAGGCACAACAGGCAACTTGTTATTCCTGATTTTTCATTTCTTATGTTTCATTAGGCATTTCCTGACTAAGCCAGATTCTAGATTCAACTGGTCCTCGTAGTGTCCATTTTGAACTGGTTAAAATCATATAATATAGAAATGGATAAATGATATGATAGATATGGATAAAAGAAATGAAAATCATCAGATGAACATCTTTTATATTCATTTCCTATTTTTCAAAGTAGATACACTGTTGGAACTGCTTGCCCTCTCATCTTTATCCTTCCAATCTAATCTTTGTCCTTTATTTTAATTAATCAATGATTTGCTTGCAGAGAGAAATAGAGAGATGATAAAATAGGTATTATTATTATTAAGTATTTACTATGGGCTAGGCATTATTTAAATAGTCCAGTTTCCAGTACATAAAAAAAAAATTTCCATGTCTAATAAGCTCTCATTGATCCTTGATCCAAAGACAATATTCCAACCTAGTTGTCATAATCCTTCCTGTCTTTGTGTGGAGAGTACTGATAAAATAATATATTGACTTGTTTAGGATGATTTTGTCAAACTCTTCATTAAATTTCTCCACTTCATCTTCTATGATGGATGTTGGTACATAAGCTATAATTTAAATTCATGTTGGAGTCTTTGGGTTTTTTTTTTTTTTCCTGGCGGAAAGGGAAGTGTACCTTGTGTATTGCAAGTTGATACAAACAAGTCATCCATAGAATGGTGGCTATTGTGTTCTTTGAGTAAATAAAGAATTCAATTCTACTCACTCCTTTAATTCTTCTCTCCAAAGAGACCATATAAGCCATGTTTCCATTTAGATGCAATTTATTGTATAGGTAGCACAATGAAAACAATATTGCATTTGAGTCAAAAAGTTGTTGTTCAGTTGTTTCCAGTCATATCAGGCTCTTCATAATCCCATTTGGGATTTTCTTGGCAAAGATCCTGGAGTGGTTTGCCATTTCCTTTTCCAGATAATTTTACAGATGAGGAAATTTAGACAAACAAGACTAAGTGACTTGCCCAGGTTCACACAGCTAGCTAAGACTAAAGTTCAAAACCCATCTCAGACACTTATTATCTATGTGACTGAGCAAATCACTTAATCTTAGTGCCTCAGTTTCTTTGTCTAATAGCTCCTATATCATCAGGTTATTGTAAAGATCAAATGAAAAAATACTTGCAATGAGGTTTGCAAACGTCAAAGTATCATATAAATGCCATTATCATAATTTCTATCATAGTTACAATGTGACTATGCATGTTTCAACTTCCCAATAAGATTCCAATTATTTCATTCATGTGTTGACACAACATAACTTAAAAAACCCATAAAGATTATACTCTTGGCATATCCTGGGACAACTTGGAATGAGTACAATGCCATAAAAAGGCACTGTAGCAAGATGTGAAGGCAAATATTTGCTTATACTTCAGGGTTTGTTTGTTTTTTTTTTCAAAAACACCTTGATGTTTCCTCATCCTATTTACATTAAAATTATGAAAGTAGGACTGCTGCAATCATCTGAACTTTTTATCACTATAAATTTTTCAGGAGCCTAAATGTTTTTTCAAGTTGGACTTTCAAGTGGACTGGAAGCTAGAAGACTGGCATTTCATTTTAAAACTATCACATTTAAAAAAACAGTTCTTTAATTTTATGGGTTTTCTTTAAATGAAATATAATGGTATCTTGATTTGCACTTCTTCCTTTCAGCCCCATCCCTGTTTTATTCTAATTTTTAAATGTTAGATGAGTGAGTTTCCTATTCTATAGTCAACTTTTTTTTTATTATAAATTACAAATTTGAGATTTCCTCAGAGATTCCCTGGTCCAATGATCTCATTTTTCTAGCATTATCAAAAATCTCAAAATAGCCTTGCTAAATCTCAGGCAATACAATGTGTATAAACAATAGATGTTTTCACTTTTTATTAGAGAGGATACATACAGGACATTACCAGAGATTTATCTTGAAAGGTGCCCCTTCCTTCTTTCTCTAGGGATTTTTCTTTTCCCCATTAAAAATCCTTAATCTGTATTGGACTTCCTGAAAATTATGATGAGCTTAGACACTATTTTACAGGAAATCATCAAAGAGAACTGCCCAAATCTAATAGAATCAGAAGGTAAAATAAGCATTGAAAGAATTCATCGAATACCTTTTCAAAGAGACCCCAAAATAAAAACTCCAAGGAATATTGTGGCTAAATTTCAGAACTATCAGACTATGAAAAAAATATTACAAGCAGCCAGAAAAAAAAAAAAAATTCAAATACCGAGAAGCCACAATAAGGATCACTCAGGATCTAGCAGCTTCCACATTAAAGGATCAAAGGGCCTGGATTCTGATATTCTGAAAGGCAAAAGAACTTGAAATGCAGCCAAGAATAAACTACCCAGCTAAGCTGAGCATTTTCTTCCAGGGAAGAAGATGGACATTCAATGAAACAGATGAATTCCATTTATTCCTCACGAAAAAACCAGAGCTAAACAAAAATTTTGACCTCCAAATATAGGATTCAAGAGAAGCATAAAAGATAAAAAATTCTTGAGAACTGTTACAGGCATCCATAAAAAGTGTGTGTATAATTTGATTTTACTGGTATAATACAAAAAAAGGGGAAATTAGAAATGGAAAGGGGATTGGATCGGAAAAAGGGAAAAGGGGAGATAAAAAGAAAGAATCCCACAAAGAGGGAAAGGAAACCTATCATAACTGTGGGAATTAAGAGACAGGGAGGAACATTGTGTGAATTTTACTCTTATCAGAGTTGGCTCAAAGAGAAAAATATTAGACATATTTGGTTTACAGAGAAACTTCTCTCACCTCATTAAAAAGTGTGAGAGGAAAAGGAAAAAGAAAAGGAATAGGTTAAATAGAAGGGAATACAGAAAAAAGAAGGGAAAGGCATAAGAAAGGGAAAAAGGATTCCAAGGGGGTGGGAGGAATTCTAAGAGGGAGAGCTGTGTGAGGCAAGTGGTGCCCATAAGTTTAATACTGGGGAGGGGGATAAGTGGGGAAAGAAAAATAAAAGCATAATCTGGGGATAATAAGATGACAGAAAATAAAGAATTAGTAGTTTTAACCATAAATGTGAATGGCATGAACTCTACCATAAAGTGGAGGCAGATAGCAGACTGGATCAAAAGCCACAATCCTACAATATGTTGTTTACAGGAAACACATTTAAAGCAGGGTGATACATACAGAGTAAAAGTAAAAGGCTGGAGCAGAACCTATTATGCTTCAGGCAAAGTAAAAAAAGCAGGGGTAGCCATCCTTATCTCAGATCAAACAAAACTGATCTAATTAAAAGAGATAAGAAAGGAAACTATGTCTTGCTAAAGGGTAGCACAGACAATGAAGCAACATCAATATTAAAATTATGTGCACCAAGTGGTATAACATCTAAATTCATAAAGAAGTTAAGAGAGTTGCAAGAAGAAATAGCAAAACTATAATAGTGGGATATCTCAACCTTGCATACTCAGAATTAGATAAATCAAACCACAAAACAAATAAGAAGTTAAAGAAGTAAAAAGAATATTAGAAAACTTAGGTATGATAGATCTTTGGAGAAAAGTGAATCAAGACTGAAAGGAGTACACTTTCTTCTCAGCAGTTTATGGAACCTATACAAAAACTGATCATATATTAGGACATAAAGACCTCAAAATTAAATGCAGTAAGGAAGAAGTAGTAAATGCATTCTTTTCAGATCATGATGCAATAAAAACTACAAGCAACAAAAAGCTAGGGGTAAATAGACCAAAAAGTAATTGGAAACTAAATAACCTCATCCTAAAGAATGAATGGATAAAACAGCAAATCATACACACCATTAATAATTTCACCCAAGAGAATGGCAACAATGAGACAATATATCAAAATTTGTGGAATGCAGCCAAAGCAGTAATAAGGACAAATTTTATATCTCTAGAGGTTTACTTGAACAAAATAGAGAAAGAGAATATCAATGAATTGGGCTTGCAACTGAAAAAGCTAAAAAAAGAGCAAATTAAAAACCCTCAATCAAATACTAAACTTGAAATTCTAAAATTAATAGGAGAAATTAATAAAATTGAAAGCAAAAAACTATTGAATTAATAAATAAAACCAAGAGTTGGTTTTATGAAAAAAACTAACAAAATAGATAAACCCTTGGTAAATTTGATTAGAAAAAGGAAAGAGGAAAATCAAATTATTTTATCTTAAAGCATGTCTTAAAAATGAAAAGGGAGAACTTTCCATCAATGAAGAGGAAATTAGAGCAATAATAAGAAGTTATTTTGCCCAACTTTATGCTAATAAATTTAATAACTTAACTAAAATGGATGACTACCTTCAAAAATATAGGCCTCCATTCTGGAGAACAATTTGGAACTATGCTGAAAAAGTTATCAAACTGTGCATACCCTTTGATCCAGCAGGGCTACTACTGTGTTATATCCCAAAGAGATACTAAAGAAGGGAAAGGGATCTATATGTGCCAAAATATTTGTGGCAGCCCTGTTTGTAGTGGCTAGAAACTGGAAAATGAATGGATACCCATCAATTGAAGAATGGCTGAATAAATTGTGGTATGTAAATATTATGGAATATTATTGTTCTGTAAGAAATGACCAGCAGGATGAATACAGAGAGGCTTGGAGAGACTTACATGAACTGATGCTAAGTGAAATGAGCAGAACCAGGATATTATTATATACTTTAAAAACAATATTGTATGAGGATCTATTCTGATGAAAATTGATTTCTTCAACAAAGAGATCTAATGCAGTTTCAACTGATGAATGATGGACAGAAGTAGCTACACCCAAAGAAAGAACACTGGGAAATGAATGTAAACTGTTTGTATTTTTGTTTTGCTTTTTTCCTGGGTTATTTTTACCTTCTGAATCCAATTCTTCCTGTGCAACAAGAGAACTGTTCAGTTCTGCACACATATACTGGATCTAGAATATACTGTGACACATTTAACATGTATAGGACTGCTTGCCATCTGGGGGAGAGGGTAGAGGGAGAGAGAGGAAAAGTCAGAACAGAAGTGAGTGCAAGGGATAATGTAAAAAATTACCCAGACATGGGTTCTGTCAATAAAGTTATAATTATGAAAAATATATATATAGGGTGCCCAGATTAACAGAGGAGGAAATAAATTGCTTAAATAGTCCCATTTTAGAAAAAGAAATAGAACAAGCTATTAACCAACTCCCTAAGAAAAAATCCCTAGGACCAGATAGATTTACATGTGAATTCTACCAAACATTTAAAGAACAATTAACTTCAATGTTATATAAACTATTTGAAAAAATAAGGAATGAAGGACTCCTACCAAATTCCTTTTATGACACAGACATGGTACTGATACCTAAAACAGATAGATTGAAAACAGAAAAAGAAAATTATAGATAAATCTCCCTAATGAATATTGATTTTAAAATATTAGCAAAAACATTACAGAAAATCATCCCCAGGATAATACACCATGACCAAGTAGGATTTATACCAGGAATGCAGGTCTGGTTCAATATTAGGAAAACTATTAGCATGATTGACTATATCAATAGCCATATTAACAAAAAACAAATGATCATCTCAATAGATGCAGAAAAAGCATATAGGAATAAATGTACTTTTCCTTAAAATAATCAGGACCATCTAGTTAAAATCATCAGTAAGCATCATATATAATGGGGATAAACTGGAACCATTCCCAATAAGACCAGGAGTAAAACAAGGTTGCCCTCTATCACCATTACTATTTAATATTGTATTAGAAATGCTAGCTTTGGCAATAAGAGTTGAGAAAGAGATTAAAGGAATTAAGAGTAGGCAATGAGGAAACCAAATTATCATTCTTTGCAGATGATATGATGGTATATTTAGAGAGCCCCAGAGATTCTACTAAAAAGCTATTAGAAATAATCCACACCTTTAGCAAAGTTTCAGGGTATAAAATAAACCCACATAAATCATCACCATTCTTATATATCACTATCAAAATCCAACAGTTAGAGATATAAAGAGAAATTCCATTTAAAGTAACTGCTGATAGTTAAAATATTTGGGAATCTATCTGCCAAGGGAAAGTCAGGAATTATATGAGCAAAACTATAAAACACTTTCCACACAAATAAAGTCAAATCTAAACAATTGGGAAAATATTAAGTTTTCTTGGATAGATTATGCAAATATAATAAAGATGACAATACTATATAAACTAATCTATTTATTTAGTACTATACCAATCAGTTTAGGACTATACCAATTAACTATTTTAATGACCTAGAAAAAATAACAACAAAATTCATCTGGAAGAAAAAAAGGTCAAGCTTTTTAAGGGAACTAATGAAAAAAAAAAAAATCAAATGAAGGTGGCCTAGCTTTACCAGATCTAAAACTATATTATAATGCAGCAGTCACTAAAACCGTTTGTTATTGGCTAAGAAATAGACTAGTTGATCAGTGGAATAGGTTAGGTTTACAGGACAAAATAGTCAATAACTTTAATAATCTAGTGTTTGACAAACCCAAAGACCCCAGATTTTGGGATAAGAATTCACTATTTGACAAAAAGTGCTGGGAATATTGGAAATTAGTATGGCAGAAATTAGACATTGACCCACACTTAATACCATACACCAAAATAAGATCAAAATGGGTTAATGATCTAGGCATAAAGAATCAGATTACAAATAAATTAGAAGAACATAGGATAGTTTACCTCTCAGACCTGTGGAGGAGAAAGGAATTTGTGACCAAAGAAAAATAGAAATCATTATTGATCACAAAATAGAAAATTTTGATTATATCAAATTAAAAAGTTTTTGTATAGACAAAACTAATGCAGACAAGATTGGAAGGGAAGAAATAAACTGGGAAAACCTTTTTACAGCCAAAGGTTCTGATAAAGACCTCATTTCCAAAATATGTAGAGAACTGACTCTAATTTATAAGAAATCAAACAATTCTCCAAATGGTCAAAAGATATGAACAGACAATTTTCGGATGAAGAAATTGAAACTATTTCTAGCCATATGAAAAGATGCTTCTCTAGTCATTATTAATCAGAAAAATTCAAATTAAGACAACTCAGATATTATTAGTACACACCTCTCAGATCGGCTAAGATGGCAGGAAAAGATAATGCTGAATGTTGGAAGGGATGTGGGAAAACTGGGACACTGATACATTGTTGGTGGAATTGTGAATGCATCTAGCCATTCTGGAGAGCAATTTGGAACTATGCTCAAAAAGTTATCAAATTGTGCATATCCTTTGATCCAGCAGTGTTACTACTACTGGACTTATATCCCAAAGAGATCTTAAAGGAGGGAAAGGGACTGTATGTGCAAAAATGTTTGTGGCAGCCCGTTTTGTAGTGGCTAGAAACTGGAAATTGAATGGATGCCCATCAATTGGAGAATGGCTGAATAAATTATGGTATATGAATGTTATGGAATATTATTGTTCTGTAAGAAATGACCAGCAGAATGATTTCAGAAAGGCCTGAAGAGACTTACATGAATTGATGCTGAGTGAAATGAATAGGACCAGGAGGTCATTATATACTTCAACAACAATACTATATGATGATCAATTCTGATGGATGTGGCTCTCTTCAACAATGAGATGAACCAAATCAGTTCCATTTGTTCAATAATGAAGAGAACCAGCTACACCAAGCAAAAGAACTCTGGGAAATGAGTGTGAACCACAACATAGAATTTTTACTCCCGCTGTTTTTGTCCACTTGCATTTTTGATTTCCTTCTCGGGTTAATTTTACCTTATTTCTAAGTCCGATTTTTCTTGTGTAGCAAAATAACTGTATGGATATGTATACACATATTGTATTTAATATATTCTTTAACATATTTAACACGCATTGGTCTACCTGTCATCTAGGGGAAGGGGTGGAAGGAAAGAGGGGAAAAGTTGGAACAGAAGGTTTTGCAAGGGTCATTACTGAAAAATTACCCATTACCCATGCATACATCTTATAAATAAAAAGCTATAAAAAAAAATCCTTAATCTGAGGGCTTAACTTCTAGTCTCTCTTTCCCAGTCCTTACATTCAAAAGAGAGAGCTGAAAAGACATTCATGGCTTTTTCCAAAGTTGAGTGAGGAGACTTTCACAGTGTTAGTTTCCTATCTGACTAGAAGTATAAAGATATACTTCTTTATCTTTAATATAACTTTTATAGGAAATAACTTTTCCTATAAAAGAGGAATAACTTTTAGGATTTTCCATTAAAACACAAATACTATTCTTGCTGACTCAGTACATTCTTACTACTATTGATGTTTCATAACTAAACACAACATTTTGTTGGATTAATAGTGTATTCATTTCTTATTGCTTACTATTACACAAATCTTATAGATTTGCCTTCTTAGCAAAGATGACTCCATTCAATTAACTATTTTTATTCATTCATTCATTCATTTGTCATTTGTTTAGTTATGAGCATCCCTGTATCTATGATTTCATTAGGGTAGGGAACATCCAGTGTGAAAAATCCCTCAAGTAAAGAGTAGCAACTCCTCTATTATTTATAGTTTAAAATATCTGCAGTATTGTGGACTTAAGTTACCTGTCCATCACATAATAATTATGTGGAAGAGACAGAACTTGACCAAAAATTCCTGACTCCAATGCTGGCTTTTGTTCTATTCACTGTACCACACTTCTTTTTCCAAGCACTTACCTCTGATTCAAAGGGAACTACCTATACTCTAGAAATTCAAAATATAATTTAAATAATAATTGGTAGTATATTACCAATACCTGCAAAAACAGAATGAGGAGAAAGGAAAGGAAAAAACACTAGAATCACCAGGGATTTTTTTTTAATATAGACAAAGAATAATATATCTGAACTATCTCTCAATATGTGAAGTAAGGGGGGAAATATTCTATCTTTGAAATGACATAAACTAAGATCAAATCCTACTCTGTCACTTACTATCCATATGACCTTAGATAAGACACTTAATTTTTTTGGCTTCAGTTTTCTCATCTTTAAATGAGAGTATTAGACCAAATGGCTTCCAACATCCCTTCCAGTTTTCAGTCTATGAATTGTGTTGTCAGTCATTGAGTTCCCTCCAGAGCCTTTATATCTCACTATTCTGTGGGTCAGTGACAAAACACCAATCTTTAGTTTAAATTCTAGAACTCAGGACAAATTTACTGCAATGCTCACTTCATTTCAATGTAGCCTTGGTATTTAATTGTAAATTACGGGTCCTATGAAGAGAGTTTTATTATAGTTTTCATTTTTAGTTGTTTACAGTTTCTTGTCAATATTTCCCTACCAATCTGCAATTCGTAGGCCATTACACAGACACTATTGTTAATGGTTATATCATGCTTCTGCTCCACTACAATGCATATTTTTAAAAAGCATAAAAACCCATTTTGCAGGTGTCCATATAGCCTCCCACAATAAAATCACATTCCACACTGAAACTAAGCCTTGATTTCTGTTCTAACCATGAAGTGTTCAAAAATTTCAAGGGGAAAAAATTTTAATTAATCAGTTTCTCAGCTTTTTTTCCTGCCATTTTCATAGTTTAGATGAAGGATGGGTATCTGAAGACCTATCGATGCAAACTAACAGCTTGTTTACAGCAAAATCCAAGCAAATGACAAAAGCAGAGGAGCAGATGTCTTCAAGAAAAATGATCCCCCAAGACTGTCATTATCAAACTATCCAGTGTCACAATGTCAATACTGATCACAGAGGGGGAAAAAGAGGTCTGTAAAAAGGCAAAATCACCAACTGCACATCTGGTCTGGTAGCATAACTTAAACCAAGGCCAAGGTGGGAGTGCTATAGATTCCCTTTAAAAGAGAAGTGTCTGTTGCAAAGCACACTCCATCTCCTTCTAGTTCATTACAGAGCTGCAAAATCACAGCTTGTATCTCATTATGCCACAGGGCACTTATATTTTATCACAACAAAATACTCCTTATGAATATTTTCTTTGACTCAGGACAATACAGGCCAGAACCAATTTCTCCCTGATATCTTGATTTAAAAAAAAAAACCCAGGTGAAGGAATATTGCAAAGTAAAGCAGAGAGATAGATTGTCCCAGTAACCCAGGCATAGGTCTGGCAAGTCTATTGCAACTGGACTTATATCCCAGTTACAGATTTAAAATGAAACTTAAGACAAGCTTCTCCATTTTTTTCTGCCTCTGCAATATTCTTGAAAAAGAGAGATTTAGAGGAGGATCTTAGACATCACCCCTCATTTTATTTTTTAAAAAGATATTGACTCACTGAAAGGTTAAGTAACTTTGCTAAGGTCATGTTACTTGTCAAGTCATCTGGTATTGAATTTAACTTGATTTGAACTATACACGATATTGTCAACTGAACATATAATGAACAAAATTCCATCCTAAAGAAGATGTCACTGAAATGCTGGATGATAACAACATTAATGATAACAAAAGAAAGCTAATTTCTAAAGCTACTGGATGTACTGAACCCTTGGTCACCTCTCAGTCTAACTCCAAAATAGAAAGCTTTGCTGCCAGTTTGCACTGACTAGACTGATATTCTAAAATCACTCCAATGCTTGGCTTACTGCCAGGACTTGTCTGATTTTATGCTGGAGCTTGATTTGTTTTTACATTCAAATTCTCCTCTTTTTATTTTTACAGTGTTTTGCATATTATGGTGACTAATTTTAAAGCTCACATATATATCCCAAACAGCACACATAAAGATTTGGTGTCAAATGACATCACACCATTCTGCTAGCTTGAAATAATTAAGGCAGTATCCCCACAACTATTAGTCATTTGCTCTCATCATTTGCTTTAGTTGAAAGTGTGAAGGCAAACAGGCTAACAGAAGAATCTCTCCCTCCCTCCTCTTTACAAAAAGCTGCACTGATGATCCTAGAATGGCAGTCAGAAACCATAATATGCAGGTTGAAAGAAAACATACCAGCATGTATGTTGAAGAACAAACATATACTGGAATTTGCCCTCATTTCCCTTGCTGCTCTGGCTGTTGGCTGAAACCCTTTGAACCTCAGGGTTCAAAGTTAGAGACATGTGTTTTTTCATATGTTTTCTCCCATTCTTTGCATTGCCCTAAATGTGTTTCCGTAAGCTACCACCCACCCCTATGCTGGCTCCATATTTTTTACTTGATTGAAGTTATGATTCTATGATTATATCAGAATAGACATAACTATGGAGGGATAACCACAAGGTCCCCTTCTAGCATTCACCACCATTACCACCAGATAAACACACACACACACACACACACACACACACACACACATACACACACACACTGAGGAGGAATATGTGCATACATACATATATTATGCCTATATACAGATGTGTATACACATGTGTGCACACAAGTATATATGTGTTTATCTTGGGGGGGGGGAGTGTATGAAATCTTGAGCCTTATCTTAAAGGTTCTGTGACATAATGAAAAGACTCAACTGTCAGGAGACCTCAATCCTTTTTATCACAAGGTCCCTAACAATTCAGGAATTTACTCATCTTTAAGCATTTCCACTTTCTGCCTAGTTATATCCAATTCAGTTATTAAAAGTTTGGCAGACCTGTGTGAAGAAGTGAAAAGAGCATTCATTTTGAAATCAAGAGATCAGAATTTGAAGCCTAGACTTGCGATCTAATTCCTGTGTGGCCTTTCCTCTGTCATTTGCACTGTCTAATCCAGACAATTTTCTTATCTGTAAAATAAAGAGAGTGGAATGAGAAGATCTATATGACCCTGTTTGCCTATAAAATTCTATTTTAGGTGGGGCATTCAGTTGCTATTTTAACTAGCCAAAATTTGCCAGTATTTCTGATCTAAAACATCAGGTGGATGAGCAGTAAAACCTTTTAATTGCCCACAAAAATTTTGTCAAAAGCCATATCAAAATCTGTTTTATAATAAGGATAATGACTGAATTAGTAATTTTGGCTCCCAATCCAAAAAACTCTCTAGAAGCTTGTTTGTTCCCACTCAGCAACATCACTCATCTCCAGTGCTTTTCATCCACCTGCACAGAGAGCAGATACCCAGGGGAAAGCACAGAAGGAGGTGAAAGGAAATATAGCTGCCATCAGCAAGTAAAGTTTCAGCTTCTGCAATACTGGCAGCACAGCTAAGAATTAACAAGGAAATATAATCTTTGAAATGTTCCTTCTAGAATAGTAGGTTTTAGCATGCTCATTAGAATATGGGTCATTGCCTTAGTGACCTCTTGTATTTCTCCAGGAAGACAGAAGATACCAGAGTAAAAAAAGTGACATCAGCACCAGCATCAAAATTCTCATTATAGTATCCGCAATTTTAAGTGATTTTTCTGGTCCATCTGGTCCAAGTCAACCAGATTAATAATTATTATTATTATAATAAACAATATAACACACTAAAATTTATGATGTGATATATATATATATATATATATATATATATATATATATTAATCTCATTTGATCCTCACAACAACCCTATGAGGTACTTTCATTATCCCTGAAGGAATAGAATGTCTTTTGCCTCTTTTTTGTATCCTCAGTGCTTAGCACAGTGCCTAGCACATAGTAAGAGCTGAGCTCAGGTCTTCCTGATTACAAGCTCTAGACTCTATCAACAACAAAGCACAGATGCCATCGGATGTATCAGTAGTATCTTACCAAAAAAAAAAAAAATTCATTACCATAATATAATTAAATCTTGCTATAATGTCATAGAATATTATCTATAATTAACGATAAGATAATTTTGCCAGTGACCTAATGCTAGCATAGCCTAGTGTTTCCAGGAGCTAAGTGAGGCAGCAGATATAATGCAGGTTTTGGGAGTCAAGAAGAATAGAGTACTCTCAGTCTCACTTTCCTCATCTGTAAAATAAGGATAATAACACCTAAGTTTATATGGTTGTTGATAAGGATTAAATGAGATAACATACATAAAGTATTTTGTAAACTTTAAAGCTTTATATAAATGGTAGCTATTATTATTTATATTCCTTGCCCTGACTCTTTCTACTTCCCTCATGTACTCAGGTCACTCCATTCAGTCTAATAGAGCTCATCAGCATTTCCTAATCCACAAGGATCCATTCCATGAAGCTTATATTTGGTGTTTCATTTTCCTGTTATAGTCTCATTTATCTGTAAAAACTTGTTTAAAGTGTGGTGTTTTCTTCTTTTATATAATATATGATGGTTCTCTCTGGGCAGGTTTCTTGGGGAGGTTTTCTGGAGGCAGCCTTAGTTTCAGTTCAGAGTAATAATCACTCCAAATGCAGCCAGATGTTAAAAGTTCAAATGTTTTATTGTCTGCAATATAGCCCAGTTAGTTTTCTTAGAGGCCTATCTCTCTGTTTGGTTCCAAGAGCTCTTGCAGCTTGTCTTTTTGCTCTTCCAGCTTCTGCCTCTAACTCAACTCCAACTCCTGGCAATCTTCTGAACTGACTGACTCACTAACTGAAGCTCTAAGAGTTTCTTATATATGATCTCTTAAAAGTGTGAACCCAAAGGTTGACTCCTCCTCTGGGAGAGTGGGATTGTGGGTTTCTGACTTGTGAATCTCCTGAACTTGTGAACTCCAATGTGTGAGCTAATGTGTGAATTCTCAAAAGTTGGAGCTCTAATGTGTGAGCTCTAATGTGTGAATTCTCCCAAAGTAGTTAATCCTAAGCACATAAGCATTGTTTCCATCAACTCTAATGAGTTAACACCTTGTTTCAAGTTCTGGCCCATAACGTTAAAGTTTCTAAATTCTGAATTTTAACTATCTGGGAATTAACTCCCACACATAATATTTATATTATTTTTTTTCATTTAATATAATTTTTTTTGCAAAACCAAGTAGTGATATAAATGGGGTTCCTATATTCTTGAAATTTTAATTTTAATTCCTAAAATGCCTTGTGTCAATATTGTATATCTTGAATTAGCCTCCAGATATCAAGAGATAGGTCTCTGAACCAAATTTTGACTGCTATTTAGCAATTTTGTTTTAGAGTAATATCTAGATGTAGAGACAGAAAGACATGGAATAAGAAATAGATGGCTATCTTTGAAGTCTGGATGACCTAGTTTCAAGTCCTCCCTCAAACACAAATTAGCTGTCTGACCCTGGGCAAATCACTTAAATCTTTGTACCTCTAAGCAAGTGACCAAGAATATCAGTTTAAAGCAGGTGCTAATAGAAAGGTTTTCCTAACTGAAAGTCCCTTATACTAATGAAATCATAGGGATAGTGTTTAAAAAGGAGTAATTTTAAAAAGATTTTAGAAATTATCTGATGCTGAAGCAGCTGGAGCAAATAGAGGTGCTTATTCAAAGCTTGAAAACTCCAAATTTCCTAGAATTTTTTGTAAGTAATCACCTCCTTTAGTTGCCTGGTGCCAATTTAGTGGAGCTGCAGCGATATAAGGCATAAGCACTTTAGTCATTCAATGAAAGACAGCAAGACACTCTATTCAAATCCTTGACCATTAGCTTGATATTGATCATCCCTTAGTTCATCTGGGTGGAAATTCATCAGGATGGAATTCTCAGGATGCTGACTCAGTGAGGAAACTTTTGATAGCACACTACCATTCAAAAAATAGTTCTCCCAGAGTTTTCAGCAGCCAGGCCTTCCCCATTACTAAGATATATACAGAGCACAAGGAAAGAATATTTTAGAAACTATACTAAGATGATTATAAGAATACTCAGAAGCCTAATACCTATTTAACATGAACACATCTTAAAGAGAACAGAAATTAACTTTTTTAACAGATAGGAAATAACTAACAATAACAACAACAAACATTTATTAAGCATTTACTAAGTGTCAGGAACTATGCTTAAGTCCTAAGAATATATATAAAGGTTTAAAAAAAAAGAAAAGGAATACGCATGGTCCTGGCCCTTAAGGAACTCACAATGTAATGGGAAAGAAAACATTCAACTACATATATATAAGATGTGTACAAAACAAATAGAAAGTAATCTCAGAGGGAAGGAACTAGAAGTGGTAGACACTGGAAAGTCTTCTTGAAAAAGGTAGGATTTGAGCAGAATCTTGAAGGAAGCCAATAGATGAAGGTGACAGTTACCGAATTAGAGTTATATCTTTTGATGTCAGATCATCAGCTAGTTAAAACAAAAATAAAAATATACACAAAGTAAAAGTAAATTATATAAAAAGAGGAAAGGACCTATAATGCAAAAATGTTTGTAGCAAACGTTTTTGTAGTGGAAAGGAACGGGAAACTGTGTGGCTGCTTATCAGTTGGAGAATGGTGGAATAGGATACGCCATTATATGAATGTTATGGAATAGTATTGTTCTATAAGAAATAATCAGCAAGATGATTTCAGAAAGGAATGGAGAGACTTTTATGAACTGATGCTAAGTGAAGTGAGTAGACCTAGGAGAATATTGTACACAGCAATAACAAGATTATATGATGATCAATTCTGATGGATGGCACTATTTTCAGCAATGTGATTCAGCATGGTTCCAATGGTCTTGTGATGAAGAGAACCCTCTGCACCCAGAGAGAGAACTGTGGGAACTGAGTGTGGATTACCACATAGTATTTTTACTTTTTTGTTGTTGTTTGCTTGCTTTTTGTTTTCTTTCTCATTTTTTTTCCTTTTCGATCTGATTTTTCTTGTGCAGCATGGTAATTGCGGAAATATGTATAGGAGAATTGCAAATGTTTAACATATTGGATTACTTGCTGTCTAAGGGAGAGGGTGAAGGGAAGGGAGGGAGAAAAAAATTTAGAACGCAAGGTTTTGCAAGGGTGAATGTTGAAAACTATCTATGAATATAATTTGAAAATAAAAAGCTTTTCAGTGTTACTACTGGGCTTATATCCCAAAGAGATCATAAAGAAGGGAAAGGGAACTGTATGTGCACGAATGTTTGTGGCAGCCCTCTTTGTAGTGGCTAGAAACTGGAAACTGAGTGGATGCCCATCAATTGGAGAATGGCTAAATAAATTGTGGTATATGAATATTATGGAATATTATTGTTCTGTAAGAAATGACCAACAGGATGATTTCAAAAAGGCCTGGAGAGACTTACACAAACTGATGCTGGGTGAAACGAGCAAGGCCAAGAGATTATTATATACTTCAACAACAATACTATATGATGACCAGTTCTGATGGACCTGGCCATCCTCAGCAATGAGATCAACCAAATCATTTCCAATGGAGCAGTAATGAACTGAACCAGCTATACCAAGAGAAAGAACTCTGGGAGATGACTAAAAACCATTACATTGAATTCCCAATCCCTATATTTTTGCCCACCTGCATTTTTGATTTCCTTCACAGGCTAATTGTACAATATTTCAGAGTCCGATTTTTTGTACACCAAAATAACGGTTTGGTCATGTATACTTATTATGTATCTAATTTATATTTTAATATATTTAACATCTACTGGTCATCCTGCCATCTTAGGGAGGTGGTTGGGGGAAAGAAGGGAAAAATTGGAACAAGAGGTTTGGCAGTTGTCAGTGCTATAAAGTTACCCATACATATAACCTGTAAATAAAAATAAATAAAGAAAGAAAAAAAGAAAATAAAAAGCTTTTAAAAAAGAGTAAATGATAAATATAAGAAAAGGGGCATTCCATTCACATTGTGGGCCAGATCCAAAATAGTCATATACAACTATTCAGGACTAAGGTTTAAAATGCAGTTAGGAATTATGAATCAAAAGATAGAATTAAAACCACATTATTTAACAAGAGATTAAAATAACTTGTTTTAAAAGATGTATAATTAAATCCTACTCCACTCCTACTTCCAAATCACCACAACAGATAGTCAACTAGATCAGAAAGACTTCAGAAGTGCAATGAATCAAATGAAGCTTCTTTCCAATAAGATCAGGGGTCAAGAAGGATGTTCATTGTCACCATTATATTTTACATAATTCTAAAAATGTTTGCTGAACGAATGAATAAAAATTCAATAAGACAAGCAAAAGAATTTAAGAGAATAAAAAAGAGAATAAACACAGATAAAGAGCAATCAAAATTATTATTTGTGCTTATTATATGATGGTTTACTTTCCATATATTAACAATAAAAGTCAGAAAGAAGCAATGGAAAAAAGGAATACTATTCAAAATAACTAGAGAATGTATAAAATAGGATTTCGCCCACCAAAGTGTTATAAATATAATTATGCAACATTTTTTACTGAAATAGACATGTCTAAATAATTGACTAGATATTAATTTTTATTCATTTTTCCTTAATAATATAATAAAATAACAATATTACTTAAATTAATTTACATATTCTATGTTGTAGAACTAGAAAAAAAAACACAATTTATCTAGAGGAAGAAAAAGTCAAGACTTTCAAGGGAAAATAAATGGGAAAGGAAAGTAGTACTAGATTCCCAAGCCATGCTACAAAGCAA
The DNA here is from genome assembly GCF_902635505.1 of Sarcophilus harrisii. Lineage (NCBI taxonomy): Eukaryota > Metazoa > Chordata > Mammalia > Dasyuromorphia > Dasyuridae > Sarcophilus > Sarcophilus harrisii. The sequence continues at coordinate 56,797,569 of NC_045430.1, forward strand.
CAATCATCAAAACTATTAATCAATGAAACAAATTATATACAGGAGACCCAAAAGTAATTAAACATTATAGCATAGTATTTGAAAAACTCAAGGGCTTCATCTACTGGAGTAGAAACTCATAACAAAAATATATTGAAAAATTGGAAAGCTGGTGGAAATTAGGATTAGACCAACATCTCACACAAAAAGCTCCAAAAGGATACATAAAAGATACGAAAACTCATATCACAAACAAATTAGAAGACCAGAAAAAGAAATAATTCTTGATGAAACCAATGAGAGAGAGGAACTCAAGTGATAAAGAAAACATTTTTGTTTTTATTACACAAAATGGAAATATGTGTGTGTGTATGTGTGCATGTGTGAGAACAAGAACCATTCCTCAATAGAAAAATGGTCAAAGAATATAAACAGGCAGTTCTCAAAAGAATAAAGGAAAACTATAACAATCTTATTATGAAAAAAATACTCCAAATTATCAATAACAAGACAAATGCTTATTAAACAATTCCCAGATTCTATTTCACATCTATCTGACTGACAAAGTTGTTGGAGCTGTGAGGAGTTGAAAAAACTAACAAATACACTGTTGGTAGAGCCAAGAATTGACACAAACACTCTGAAAAATAATTTGGAAATACGTTCATAAGATCATTAAATCATGCATAGCCAGCAATGTCATTACTAGGACTATTCCCCCCAAAAAAATCAAAGAGCCTAAGAGCTTACACAAGCAAAAAATGATAACAGCATATTTTGTTGTGCTCAAAGGGTTAATTGCTGAAAATTTTGTAGTATTGTTGATGGTACAGTACTCCATCAAATAGAACAGAGACATATACATAGAGAGAAAATATATATATATGCAATATTATAGGACTTGGGCAATACTCAAAATAAGCTCTTGAGAACAATATGGTGAAAAGTAATGGTGTCTTTTTATAATATGATGTTTTATAATTTTCAGTACAACAGCCTATATTCTTTGTGATTTTTTTTTTTGAAATATACATAGGTAATGTTTATTTTTTAAATTTTAATGTGATGACCACGTTTAACACCCAGAGTATATTAAAATCAGCTGGAGTCAGGATAAGGGAAAATCCTTGATCTTTATTCTTTGCAGAGGTGAAAGGGAATGGCGATATGAAGTGAGAGCAATTGAGACACAAATTCGGCCAGCAGTGCCTCTGGCTCTCACACTCCACCCATCAAATCAGCTACACAATCTTCTATACAACACATCAAACTTGCACAGAGTGGGTGGGTCCACTCTTTCTCCAAGCATATATTAATAGAGTATTGTCTAATCGCTAATTAGCCTCATGTGCTCGGGACCTCAGCAACCTCAAGAGCTTCAGCCCATTACAATTTTATATTACATTTTAATTGTTACCAAGTATTTGTTTATTTATCCATGTAAAATGTGATCAAAACTACTTGTAAATCTGGTCACTTAAACATTAGTTGAATAAAGCAAAAATATCAATATAATGGATAAATTGTGTAATAAAAGATGATGAAGGAATAATTCAGAGAAGCCTTAGAGGATTTGTGTGAACCACTTAGAATGAAATTAGTAGAACAGGAAGAACTATTTTTTTATTATTATTATAACTTTTTATTGACAGAACCCATGCCTGGGTAATTTTTTTTATAACATTATCCCTTGCACTCACTTCTGTTCTGACTTTTCTGCTCCCTCCCCCAGATGGCAAGCAGTCAGCATGTTGAATATGTCACCGTATAGCCTAGATACAATATATGTGTGCAGAACCGAACAGTTCAAGGAGAACTATTTTTAATCAAAAAAAAAAAAAAAAAAAAAAAAAAAAAAGATCTTGCAACAAGATTCATCTGTGAATGGAGACAGATCAATATAATGATTAGTCATGACTCCAGAAGACTAATGATGAATCATACTTCCCACTCCTCAGCAGAGAGAATGAACTAGAAGTACAAAATGAGACAAATGTTTTAAAAAGCACAACATTATGAATTGCTTTTGTACAACTGAACTTATTTGCTGCAAGAGAAGACTTTTATTTGAGATGAGAGGGTATATAGGAAGACAATGGAGGGAATAGTAATAGCAAAACAAAACAAAGCAAAAAACAAAAAACAATAACATAGGAGAAAGTAAAAGGATATCCAGAGATACTGATAAGCAAGGAAGGATCAAAATATTGTGATACATGTGCAAAAATGTTTGTGGCAGCCCTTTTTGTAATGGCAAGAAACTGGAAATTGAATGGATGCCCATCAGTTGGAGAATGGCTGAATAAGTTATGGTATATGGATGTTATGAAATATTGTTGTTCTATAAGAAACGATCAGCAGGATCAGCAGGCCTGGAGAGACTTACATGAACTGATATTAAGTGAAATGAACAGAACCAGGAAATCACTGTAAACTGCAACAGCATTATACAATGTATACAATATACAACAGCATAATACAATTCTGATGGATGTGGCTCTTCTCAACAATGAGATGATTCAGACCAGTTCCATTGATCTTGTGATGAACAAAGACATCTACACCAAGAGAGAGGACTGTAGAACTGAGTGTGGATCACAACATAGTATTTTCACTCTTTTTGTTGTTGTTTGCTTGCATTTTATTTTCTTTCTCATTTTTTCCTTTTTAATCTGATTTTTTTGTGCAGTGAAATAATTGTACAAATATGTATGCATATATTGAATTTCCCATATATTTTTACCATGTTTAACATATTTTGGAGTGCTTGCTGTCTGGGCAAGGGAGGAGGTGGGGGAGGATTGGAACACAAGGTTTTTCAAGGGTCAGTATTGAAAAATTGTTCATGCATATGTTTTGACAATAAAAAGCTTTAATAAAAAAAAACTATTGTGATATAGTTAATATATACTTTAAAAAAAATACAGAGTTGTTAAGTAATATTATTGTTCTTAATCATTTAAAGTTCTTAGTCACTTTCCAAAATCCAAGTGCATCAATATTGTGGATATGTGTGTCTTTGTCAGGCACTTAAAGGACATTAATTTCTTTTAAAATAAAATCTGAATGGTTAATCATATTCCCTTATCAGCTCTTAAAATGTAAACAACAAACATGCTTAGTCCTTGAGCAAGAAGCCTCCAGGGAAAATATAGCAAGTATACTATGGAAAATATATCACTAATTCAATGATGTCATACCTTATTTTACCTCAGTGTTGAACATAACACTCTACCAAGCACTGAAAAAAAAAAAAAAATATATCAACAACTATATATTTGAGAAGTAATCAATCTCACAATCCCTTTCGGTCCTCAGAAGGGTCAGAGTAGCATGTAATCAAAGCAGAAACAAAGACTTGCTGGAAAAATTCATCTACACATTCGATTCTGCATCCCCAAATCTTCCCTGAGTAGTAACATTCCATCTTAGCTATTTTTCTTTTTGTTTTGCACTCCAAACCACTGTGTCATTTTGTTATATGCAACTGAACAGCTGCAATGTGGCACCCTGTGGGATTGCTAAAATTTCAGCAATTGCAAAAATGACTCTGTAGACACATATTCACACATGTGAAGATAGAGGATTATTTCAGAACCAGGGGATCCATCAGCAATGAAAGTTGCTGTCTAAATGCTAAATATTATTATTACATCTGTGGGTGGAACAAGGCAAAGAAATATAATTTCTGGTAAGTTTGAAATTCCTTAGAAACACTCTAATAATCATTATCACCAAAGTTCATCATCAGCTCTTGCACTCAGCAAACTTAACCAGATATCAATTTCCCTGGTGATGTTCTTTCATCCTGTATTAGAAGTCTTACTTCTAATTACTTCAATTAAAAGTGCTTGGAAATAAAAAGATGCAATTACCCTTCCTTGGATCTTAAAACTATGAAGATAATTGTCAAATTGTTCTTTCACACTCACTAATGTGACTTTCTGGTTAATTTGGCTGGCTGTTTTTCTTGCTAATAAAGCACAAGGAAAGGAATGGCCTTTCATCTTTTTGAATTAGTTAAGAAGGAAAAAAGCTTTCTTTTTTCTAAGATGCTACAAGAAATCGAGCAGAACCTAGCTTTTGGGATAAGAAGTCATTATTTGACAAAAACTGTTGGGAAAATTGGAAATTACCATAGCAGAAACTAGGCATTGACCCATACTTAACACTGTACGCCAAGAGAAGATCAAAATGGGTTCATGATCTAGGCATAAAGAATGAGATTATAAATAAATTAGAAGATAGGATAGTTTACCTCTCAGAACTGTGGAGGAGGAAGGATTTGTGACCAAAGAAGAACTAGAGGTCATTATTGATCTCAAAATAGAAAATTTTGATTATATTAAGTAAAATAGATTTTGTACAAATGAAACTAATACAGATAAAATCATGAAGGGAAGCAATAAACTGGTAAAACATTTTTACAGCTAAAGGTTCTGATAAAGGCCTCATTTCTAAAATATATAGAGAATTGACTCTACTTTATAAGAAATCAAGCCATTCTCCAATTGACAATATGAACAGGCAATTTTCAGATGAAGAAATTGAAACTATTTCTAGTCATATGAAAAGGTGCTTCTAATCATTATTGATCAGAGAAATGCAAATTAAGACAACTCTGAGTTACCTACACACCTCTCAGATTGGCTGAGATGACAAGAAAAGATAAAGACGAATGTTGGAGAGGATGTAGGAAAACTGGGACACTGAAATTTGTTGATAGAGTTGTGAACGGATACAACCATTCTGGAGAGCAATTTGGAACTATACTCTAAAAGTTATCAAACTGTGCGTACCCTTTGAACCAGCAGTATTACTACTGAACTTATATCTCAAAGAGATATTGAAGAAGGGAAAGGGACCCCTATGTGCAAAAATGTTTGTGGCAGCCCTTTTCATAGTGGCTAGAAATTGGAAATTGAATGGATGCCCACCAATTGGAGAATAGCTGAAAAAATTGTGATATATGAATGTTATGGAATATTATTGTTCTATAAGAAATGACCAGCAGGAAGAATACAGAGAGGCTTGGAGAGACTTACATGAACTGATGCTAAGTGAAATGAGCAGAACCAGGAGATCATATATACTTCAACAACAATACTATGTGATGATCAATTCTGATGCACGTGGCTCTCTTCAGCAATAAGAGGATCCACATCAGTTCCAATTGCTCTGTAATGAACAGAACTAGCTACACCCTCAGAAAGAACATTGGGAAATTAATATGGACCATAGCATAGCATTTCCACTCTTTCTGTTATTATTTGCTTGCATTTTTGTTTTTATTCTCAGGTTATTTTTACCTTCTTTCTAAATCCGATCTTTCTTGTGCAGCAAGATAACTATAAATATGTATACATATATTGTATTTAACATATACTTTAACATATTTAACTACCTCCCATCTAGGGGAAGAGGTGGAGGGAAGGAGGGGAAAAGTTGAAACAGAAGTTTTTGCAAGGGTCAATGTTGAAAAATTACCCATGGCACATGTTTTGCACATAAAAGATATAATAATAATAAAAAAAGAAATTGAGCAGAAACAGTTAAAAAAAACAATTTATTGTCTTTTTTCTCAGCCATTCAGCAGTCATGGGCTTATCAAATAGATTCACCATCATGAACATCTAGCAAAAATAACTGGCCTCACTGTATCCAGAAATGGCAGCTTTATGGCTTCATTCAAATCTGTAATATGAATTATACCAATATTACCAAGAGGGCCTTCTTAGTGGGTGAGGAGCAGGCAGTAAGAAGGTAGAGAAGAGTGTGTGTGTGTGTATGAGGGGGTGAGGGAGAGAAAAGGGAGGGAGAGAGAGAGAAAGCTAAAAATCTGATGAAGTTCAGTTGGTCAGTTACTTACCCTTATTTCTGAAGAATATGTCGTAAACTTCTGAAGCACAGAAGGTGTTTGAGGACAATATCATGAAGAGGTATAATTGCATGTGCCAATTTAACATTTTGAGCAATACCAAGGCTTCGTTCTGTTTTCTCTCAATCTCTTTTCTCTCTCTCTTTTTTTTTTCCTGAGGGAATTGGTATTAATCAACTTTTCCAGAGTCACACAGCTAGAAAGCATTAAGGAACAATAGCATATTTCTTTACCATTTTATAAAACAACATTTCTGCAGGAGTTATTCCCCATACCACCACTCCACTCCACTTTGGCAACAACTATGCCCAACAAAAACTTTCCTTACCCACTACTCATATCAGATAAGTCACTGTGAGTGCAATAAATTGATGATCAATCTATAGGCATTTTCTAAGAGCCTATGTGTCAAGAATAAATACACACACACACACACACACACAAAAAAAATGAAATCTGTATAGGGCATCCTCCATAATAGAATAAGCAACATGGCAAAAGTATAGTCTCCCTAAGTTATATTTCCCTTGATATTGATAATCTGAATGTCATTGATCAAATTTATCTCTATACTTGCATCTATGAAGAATTTTGATTGATATTAAGATACACGTCTGCATTTGCCTCAAATAAATACAATAAGATGTGATATTCTCAGAATATTTAAAATTGTGTGACTCTAAATATGTGGTTTGCTACAGAACGTGGTTTGCAAAAGTCTGCTTTTTTTTTAAGCACCTACCATGTGCCAGTTATGAAGCAATGGGGATACAAAAACAAAATCCAGCCCCTGATCTCAAAAAGTTTATGCTCTGATAGAGTTTACAATCAAAATCAAATATAATATCCTTTATTAAAACTTTTCATAACCTAGCCCCTTTTTATATCTTATACCCCTCCACATATTCTTTGATCTAGTAATATTGGCCTCCTGGCTATTTCTCACCCAAGACACTCCATCTCCCATTTCCAGGCATTTTCACTGCCTATTCCTCATTCCCAGAACTCTCCTCATCTCTGCCACCTGGCTTTCTTGGTTCCCTTCCAGTCTCAGGTAAAGTTCCATTTTCTACACAAAGTTCTTCTTTATCTTCTTTAACCTTACTGACCTCACAGTCAGTATGCAGATAGATATAAGATATAGATATATAAGCTCTAAGAGCTCTTGCAGCTTTGTCCCTTGCTTCTGCCTCTGCTTTCTTCAGCCTCCAGCCAGCACTTCCTTGCCTGGGGCTGGGCAGCTTTCTGGAGACTATATATATATAGTCTTTGTTTATATATAGTCTTGTTTTTACATAGTTGTTTGCATGCTATCTCCCTATTAGACTGTAAAGGCCTCAAAAGGGCTATAATTAATTTGTTTTTATATTTCTTAAAATCCTAGGCACTTAGCATAGTGTCCAGTATATAGTAAGTACTTAATAAATGCTACTTGACTAAATAATAATATAGTATATAAATTCTATATATGTAATATATAGAATTCTATAAATAATATATATAAATTCACACACGTGTGTGTGTGTGTGTGTGTATGTATGTATGTGTGTGTATAATACACACAAAGTAAATAAAAGGAAATCTTAAGGGGGATGGAGAACACTAGGTAAGTGATCCAACAGAAAGTAACATTTGAGCTGATATTTCTTCAAAGTACAGAGAAGAGAATTCTATTGATGGGGAACAGCCAGTACACAGACCCAGAGATGGGAGATGGAGTGTAAATAGTTTTAAATGCTATTGTGTTCTTTTTTCTTTAAAATATAATGGTTCTCTCTGAGAATGGGTTTTTTGGGAAGGTTTTCTGGAGGCAGCCTTAGTTTCAGTTACAAGTAAATAATCACCCAAATGCAGCCTGGTGCTAAAAGTTCAGATCTTTTATTGTCTCCAATATAGCCCAGTTAGTTTTCTTAGACGCCTCTCTCTCTCCTTGGTTCTAAGAGCTCTTGCAGCTTTGTCCCTTGCTTCTGCCTCTGCTTTCTTCAGCCTCCAGCCAGCACTTCCTTGCCTGGGGCTGAGCAGCTTTCTGGAGAGCCTTTCAGACCAGCATTGGTCTCAGTGGGGGAAGTGGCAGGAGCCCAGCCACCACAGCTGTGTGAGATGAAGTGAATCTGGTTGCGCCTCTGAGAGTGGGCTTCTCCTGAACTGATTTGACGCTCCCCTCTCAATGTTTTCAGCTCAACTCCCCGAGAGAGCCTCTGTCTATTTCTTGTGTATGATCTCTTCTGACAGAGTGGGATTATGGGTTTCTCCCAGCGTGCTCTCTGGCCCTGAGAGCTTCAAGGGAGGTGTGAATTTGAATATCTCATACTAAACCCTGAAATTTCCCAAACATGTGAACTCCATTGAGTACTTAAATACTTCTTGCTTATATGAGCTCTCTAAAGGTATGAACACAAGCATCGTTTCTATCAGTTGTACTTAGTACCTTGTTTCAAGTTCTGCCCCATAACATCTCCTAGTAGGCTCAGATCAATCATACTGAATCATGCTTAATTAGATAATTATTATCTCTATCAACTCTAATGACTTAACACTTTGTAAAGATTCCAACAAAATGCCAAACAGAGAGTTGTATATTTGATACTGGAGGTGATCGGAAACCAACAGAGTCAATTAAGACATGGTCAGATCAAGGATCAGACAATTTAGGAAAATCTCTTTGACAGTTCTGTGGTAGATAGATTAGAATGGGGACTGGGGAAGGGAATCAAGGCAGAGAAACCAATTGAGAAACTATGGCAGAGCAAGCTGTGGTATATGATTGTTATGTAATACTATTGTAGTATGCGAAATAACAAGAAGGATTGTAATATTCTCTTCTCTAAAATATAATGTTCTCTGTGAACAGGTTTCTTGGGGGGGATTCTGGGAGCAGCCTTAGTTTCAGTTCAAAGTGATAATCACCTCAAATGCAGCCAGGAGTTAAAGTCTGGATCCTTTATTGTTTCCTTCAAAATAGCCTGGTTAGCTTTCTTAGAGGCCTATCTCTCTCCTTGGTTCCGAGAGCTCTTACCGCTAGTCCTTTGTCTCTTCCAGCTTCAGCCTCTAGCTCCCTCCAAATCTCCAGTCAGCACAAAGGTGGAATATGGAATGAATCTGACTCTGCCTCCAAGAGTGGACTTTTGGGCTTCTGACTTGTGAATCTCCTGGATTCAATCCTGGTTGAGGGTCCTAGTTTATATATGCTCTCTTAAAGGTGTAAAACGTATAAACTCTAATAAGAACTAAGTTCATTAGTGAACTAGAGAACTGTTAAGTACCATGCTAAATTAGATAATTATTGTCTCTATCAATTCCAGTGACCTAGCACCTTGTAAGAATTCTAGCAAATTTCCAGAAAAACCTGGGAAGACTTACATGAACTGATACAAAGTAAAGTGAATAGAACCAGGATCATGATGTACACAGTAACAGCAATATTGTACAATGAAGCTATTCTCAGCAATACAATGATCCAAGACAATCTCAAAGGATGCATGATGAAGCATACCATCTGTTCCCAGAGAAAGAACTGATACTGTCTGAATACAGACTGAAATAAATTATTTTTCACTTTCTTGCATTCATTCTTTCTTTTTTTGTTCAAGTTCTCTTGTACAAAATGATTAATACAAAAATATTTTACATTATTTAACATGAATAGCCTATATCAGATTGCTTATTGTCTCAGGGAGGAGAGAGGGAAGAAGAGAATTTGGAACTCAAAACTTAAAAAAATATATAAAACTATTTTAACATAATTTGAGCGAAATTTTTAAAAAAGAGAAACCATGGAAATGTCCAGAGGAGGGTATGAACTAGGATGGTAACTATGTAAGTGGAGAGAGAGTATATTTAGAAGATGTAGAGACAGAAAAGAAAACAGTTTTGACAATTGTTTGACTATTTTAGATAAAGGGGAGAAAGAAGTAAGGATCAATATAGAATTTGTAAACTTGGATGATTGGAAAGTTCTCTTGATAGTAATACGTAAAGAAAAAATGAGTTTTATTTGTGGATATGTTGTGATTAAGATGCCTCCAGCATGGATGCAAACTGAAAAAAAGACTTGAAAAATTAGCCATAAAGAAATTAATTTCAAGAGACATTGGCTTGGTAGTTAGATCAGGAACTTTTGTACATGGAAATGAGTAAACTCGTGGCAGCTGATAGCTAATCAAAGGAAAAGGTTTAGAAAAAAAGACACAGGGACCTAAGATAATCCCTTGGGGCACCTTTACAATTGAATGGTGTCTGTCACATGGATCAATATACAGAAAAGGATTGTGAGAAGTGTCATATTGACAAGAGAAGAATGATAGAAAAGTTTTCATGACAACCCAAGAAAAAAAAAAAGACTAACTTTTCATATATGCTGTTTCCCCCATTAGAATGAGAATTGCTTAAGAGCAGAGTTTGTATCTCTAGCTCTTAATATGGTGCTTTGCTTAATTCATTCTTACATCTATACTAGTGGTTTAAGAAACTGGGCTGGGGACAATAAGTATGGCAGTATAGAGGGAGAGTCAACACTCAGCATGGTTATAGTACTTGTGTGAAATTGGGGATGAGCAGGAATGATATTCAGAGTAAGAATAGTAGGAGCTTTGGTTATATGTTTGACATTCAGGATACATTCAATGGAAATTTAGAGAGTCTAGGCTGAGAAGACTTAATAGTGGAGTGTGGGAATAGCAAGTGCATTTGGACTTGGTGCCAAGACAGAGAGACTAAGTAAAAATAAGTGTGGCTGACATCTTGGAGAGTGGCCATGCAAACAAAAGTATCCTGAGAGGACTGGGAGCTTGAGAATAGACCATGTGGGTAGGATACAGTTGTGACTTCTATAGAGTAAATAATGATGAAAGACTAAAATAAGATGCTATCTAGTACAGCTTGACTGACTCATGAGTATCTAAAAGGGAATGCACAAGATTGGGTCACCTAAGGAAATAACCAAATTGACAGCTAGTTCTTAATTAGTGCAAATAACAGATACACTGAAGTAGTTCCAATTTTTCAAATTTGCATTATTTGAAGTTATGAATATGGAAAATAAATTCATTACTTTCAGCACATTGAAAATATGCAGTGAGAATTCTAATAATGTGTCTATTTCAAGAGATTCACTATTTGCACTAATTGGGACATAGTTACTTATTGAGTCCTTGATCCCTTGAACTTAAGAATAAAATACATAGGAACTCTTGAGCAAGGCCCAAAAGAACAAGAACCCAATTTACAATAAGGCAAAAAGATAAACTCTCCAATTCTTATCAACTGATGTCATTGAGAGAATAGACACCTGGACTTGGAGACAGAAAGACTTGAGTACAATTTCTGCCTGCTAATTCTTTGAGGTTCAATTTACTCATCTGAAAATGAGAAACTTAGACCTGAGGAACTCTCAGATTTCTCACAGCTCTATTCTACAATCCTATGAAGAAAAGAATATATGTATAAAGTCAAGAATATGTGGTATCATAAAATGGGGATATACTTTCTAGATCATAGGATTTGTGTTTGTGTTTTTCCAATAGTTTCCATATACTGTATTATCTATTGGGTTCAAATAATAATGGCTCCAACTTTGTAGTATTGTGCCACAGTTCCCTTTTGATGTCCTGACCTAGTTTCCCTAAGTGTCCTATTTAGTTACTCTGCCTCAGGTTATAACCTTTCCCTCTTAATGTTTGATGAGATAAAGGTCTACCTCAGTTGCTCTGCCCCAAAACCCCAGGCTATAATCATTCCTTCTTAAATGGTTGATGAGATAAAGGTTTTATATCTTTAGGTTATAATCATTCCTTCTTAATGTTTGACAGGATAAAGATTTATCCATTTTAGATGGCATTAGAATATCAGTAACCTCTCCAGTACCTCCCTTCATTTGTCATCCTAGGTGCCACCCCCCATTAGGTTATCCCCATCCAGGTACCTCCCCCATTATATCATTGTTCTTGTTATCCTATAAAAGAGTCTTGCCTGTCTAATGCTCAATGATGGATTCTTTGAGGTCATAGTCTCATCCAGCCCTGGGACCAAGATCCATTTGGTCCCAGTATATCTCTCCATTTAATAAACTATTAAATTGGTCTCTAATCTCTGTCTTGCTCAGTTTCTCCAGCATTACAGTAGGACACAACCTCACATGTTACTCCAGACAATGAAATTATGTTTCATTCTGTGCAGCCTGGGGATAGGAGGAAGGGAGAAAGGAGGGAGGAGCAGATCTGAGGCTCTATCTACTATAATTGCTTTACAAATGAAAGGAACTGGATTGACTCTCTATGTTCTATCTTTCTACTGTAAACAATCTATGCTGCAGACACAAAGTACACATATATCACAACCTTGGTGACCTGAACAAAGTAGTGATTTGGTTCTGATTTGTCATGAAATTTTTAAAAGTCTGAGACCATCAGTATATTTGTGTTTCTTTGTATTGGCTGTAGTTTTGATGTCTTTGCCAGTTCATTTCTTATACTGTCAGGTTTTATTTTATGTTCCCATATTCTTTCAACCATTTCAGAAGGAAAAATGCTAATTACTATGGGTTTAATAGCAATGCTGAACTGCACCAGAACACCAGGATCTTACAAATACCTGTTATAATAGAAGTCTTCAATTACCATAATTCCATTCCTAATTCAAATTACCATAATTGTCCTCCATTAAACTTTCTTAAAGCTAAAACATCAAAGGAGAATTTTTGCCTTTACATTAACTTAGTTGACTACCAGCAAAAATAAGTAGTGAGTTATCTACAGGAGTATGTCTCCTCTCTCTCCAAATATGCTGCTATTAAACTAATTAGCCCTTTCCAGAGTGAAAGAAAAGGATTGGTCCCTGGAAAGCCAGACTATTAAGATTTCATTACAAATTGTGTCATCTTTCTTGGCACTTGTAATGATCAAAAATCATGATCTATATTCCTTTCCCAATTCATAGATTGTTCAGTTTAATTTAACATATATATATATATATATATATATATATATATATATATATATATATATATATTTAGGACCTGGTATAATGGACAAGACTCTCCAAAAGACCTAAATCCAATGATTTATTATGTGTGGTATAGGAAGGACTCTGTACTTAAAGGTTTTACCACTGGAACATAATCTTTGGCAAGTCCTAGGAAGCCTCAAAGATCTTGAGAGTAGATCTGGAACAGAATTAATTATCCAAGGGCTAACCTAGAAATGTTTAGAATAATTTAATAACAACAACAATAATGATATTTATATAGTATTTTAAATGTCATCTCATGTGATCCTCAGCAATCCTGTGAAATAGGTATCATTATTATCATCTCCATTTTATAGATGAGAAAACTGAGGTTGAGAGCTATCAAATGACTTGCTCAAGGTCACATGGTTAGTATATATTAGATATACCATAGATTCTGCTCTAAAAGAACTTCATAGGGAAAGGCATCCACAAATAAGTATAAATAACCATAATTCAAATCATACAAAGAGAATATGAGGAAAATGAAAAAAAGAGAAAGATCCAGGAAAAGTGCTGTGAAGAATTTGAGGAAGTTGCTTAGAGAGAAAAAATATCAGGAAATGCTGGATTTGGACTCAGGAAGACCTAAGTTTAAATACTGCTTCAATAACATACTAAGCTTGTAACCCTGGGAAAAATATTGGGTTTGGAAACAGATGGCTTTACTATCTGTGTGACCTTAGGCAAATCACATAATCTCTCTGAATCTCATGTTCCTCCTCTGAAGGGGAAAAAAGTGAGGGGAACAGGTTGGGCTAGGTTGGACTTTGGGGCTGCCCCTAGCTCTAAATCTATGAAATTTTTCTGAGCCTCAATTTTCTCATCTATAAAATGGAGATTAGAACTTGCCTCACAAGTTCATGGTGATAGTCAAAGGAGACAATGTCTAAAAAGTCTTTGGAGATAGGACTGACAAGACAATGAGGTCATAGTCTCCCATACATTACTCTAACCTAGCAACCTCCAAAGAAAGTCTATCCCAAATTCAAGGAATTAAAACAATCCACAAAATAAGAAGTCAAAAACAAAGCATAAAAGAAAAGACTCATAAAATAACATCGAATAACCAAAATACTTAATATGCTGTGGAAGAATTCCCTTGTCAGCTTACATGGAGAAAACACTAGAAGCAGGAAAACAAGTTAGGGACAACATTTAATAATCCAAGTAAGAGGTGATTGTGGTTAAATTGGTTGATTAACAACTGGGTGAGTGAAATGGAAAGCAGAAAGGCAGATTAGAATGAAAGGACCTAGATTTCAATCCCAGCTCCTCTGTATGAACCAACTATGTGACTTTAATCATCCCACTCTTAGGTTTCATCCTCATTGCTCCCTCTGCAAAATTTGACACTGCTGATCATTTTTCCCTACTAGATTCTCTCTTCTCTAAATTGTTGTGCCTTTCCTCACTCTCACTCATATATGTCCAATCTGTTGCCAAATCTTGTCATTTCTATTTCATACCTCTAACAAATGCCCTCCCTCTTTTTACCTATTCATCCACCTCTCAGGTATTCATTACTTCACATATGAACTATTATATTAGCTTTCAAACTAATTTTCCTACCATAAGTCTCTTCCCATTTCAATTCATCTTCCAATGTTTCTTAAAATATAGGGGTGACCATTTCATTCCCCTATTCAAAAAACTCCAGGTGATATCTATGACCTCCAAAATTAATTATAAAGTCCTCTGGTATTTGAGGCACTTCACAAGCTGGCACTTTCCAATATTTCCAGTTTACTCACATTTAACTCATTTCCACACCAGTCCAGCCAGATTGCCTTTCTTGATATTCTTCACACACAATTTTCTATCTCTTATATCTCCATATCTTTGCTACTGCTTACTCATAACTAGAAATTCCCTTTCCAATCCACTTTTTCTATAAAATACCTAATCATAATAGTATAAGTAGTGACTTAGTCATTAAGTATAAGATGACTTAGTCATCAAGTACCAATTGAAAACCCACCATGCAGAGCGGTACAATGGAAACAGGCTGAAAAGTGCTTTGAGTCTGAACTGTAATTTAGCCAATTATTACCTACATGACCATAGTAGTGCACAGTGGCCTGGAGTCAGGAAGAGCCGAGTTCAAATCCTACACTCAGCTGTGTAATTCTGAGCAAGTCATTTAACCTCTGTCTTCCTCAGTTCCCTCAAGTGTAAAATGGGAATAATTATAGTACCTAATGTCCCAGGGTTGTGAGGACCAAATTAGATAATATTTATGAAGTCCTTCTTTCCATCTTGGACTCAGAAGTTTCATGTACATGAGAGGATTGTACTAAATGTCTTCCCAAGTCCCTTCAAGGCCTAGATTTAAGATCCTTCAATATCTCCATCTCCTATAGTGATCTCTATCTTCTCTGTACTCTTTTTTGCACCTATTGTGTTCTCTTAATTCCATTTTTCCAGACATGGACTATAGTTGCTTTACTCCCTATATATTGACTTACTTAGTAGTTTATAATCTTCTTGTGGTCAGGAAATGTAACCTTTTCAATGGAAATTAAGTTGTAAAGCTATCCAAGTGGATTAGAGCTTCAAATACAACTAATTGCCTTGTTTGAACACATTACTCTTCCAGCCACTATCTCATGAGATGGATGAAAGAGGACATGTTTTTAATATAACTTATCAGAGTAGCAAGTATCACATTTGATTGTGTTCTACAGCCAGGCTATTTTTAGTTTTAATTATAAGACCTGTCCTTGCTCATTAGCCATGTACTATTGAAGAGCAACAGAAGTAAGTGATTCATTGCTGACACATGGCATTTCATGAGCAGCCATTAATTAACCAAAAAGTACTTGAACATAAATTGTTAAGGAGTGTCAGCAAATAAAACTTTAATCAGTATTTTGCTCCCTTTCTCCCAGGAAATTTTCAACTTTTGTTGGTTTTTATCTTATCTGAGAAACAGAATAATAATTAATCACTCTAATGCCTCTATTTCCTTATCTGTAAAAAACTAGATGGTCTTTAAGGTGCTCTCTAGCTCTAAATCAATGATGCTACGAAGTCACCCAATTCCACTTCCTGGATACAAGAGAGGGCTTGAATATGAAAGCTAGAGAGCATATGTAGTTTATCAAGCCTACAAAAATTCAGCAGTTTTTCTTTGTTTAATAAATTTACCAAATTTTGGCCTTCAAAGAAAGCCAGCTACTGTTTAAGAAAGAAAAAAAGAAAAAATAAACAAATGAAGAAAGGGAAAGATAGAGAAAAGAGTAAGGAAAAAGGAAGGAAGGAAGAGAGAGAGAGAGAGAGAGAGAGAGAGAGAGAGAGAGAGAGAGAGAGAAAGAGAGAGAAAAGAGAAAGAAACAAAGAAAGAAAGAGACAGAAGGAGGGAGGGAGGGAAAGGGAAGGAAAAAAAGAAGGATATTCTATAGCATTGACTCTGTGGGTCACATAGGTAGGATCACTTCTTAACCCATTTCATTTTAAATCAGGTTACTGATGTTTCATCTACCAAAATGTTTACTCTCTTTCTTTTGAATATTTTAGATTTTATCTTGGAGAGGGTGCCAAGCCTCTTTGGACATTTTTCTTAAGTGCTCGGACAGTAGGAACTTAAATTCCCTAATTTCCCTTACTCTGCACTATTTCTTCTCCACTTCCTTCATTAAATACATATCTACCCATGGACACCTTCTGAAAATCCTGGAGTCAAAACTCAGATGGGTATGGGCAGGAACAAGGGGACTCTTTTAAGATCAGTTTCAACTTCTAAATCTATCAGCCTAGTAGGAGATAAGACCTTTCCCACCACTAGGCCTTCAATCCCACCAGGTCATTGGTAGATTGCTCTTCAGTCTTTGTTGAGTTGTATTTCATCTCCATTCATCTTTACAATAGGGGTTGGACCAGATGCTCTCCATGGTCCTTTCTAGCTCTAATATGCAATGATACCCAAACCCCCTTAATTCTTGTGCCTTCCCTCTATTGATTATTTTAATTTATCCTGTATATATCTCATTAAATGTAGTTAGAAAGTATTTGTCTCCTCCATTAAACTGTGGAACTTTGGATCATATTTCTGTCTTTTTTTTTATATCCCCAGTACTTAATATAAGACTAACACATAAATAATACTGATTCTCTTAAAAGGAACTGGAGTCCCTTTTTTATCTTAGAATCAATCTTGATAATCCAATTCTTAGAGATATTCTGCACCTTTGGGAATAAACTGATTCCAGAAAATATTCCTTTTGGGAGTATTTAGGAATCCTAGGCTGACTTAACAGTCTTCTAAGATAAACATTTCAAAGCTTCATATCTTTTTCTTATTGTATTTGTTTTGTAGGCCTGGCTGCATGGGTAGAGAAGAGATTCTCTCTCTCAGAGAATATCAATTTTTATATATTATAAAGTGGATTTCCAAAAATGAAGCTGTATTGAATTTCCATTTATTGAATTAAAGGTCAAGCTTTCTTCAAAACCCAAAATAAATTTAGTTGCATCCTATGATATTTAAAGTCTTTTATGCTGCAAAGTAAATCACTGAATACACATATTCTTTCTCTTCATCTCTTTCCATATTTGTCACTTGTTAAATAAAAGTGCAAGGTGAAAAGGTGGGGGTGGCTATTCTTAATTATCCACCTGTAGAATCTAATCCAATCTAAAAAGCATTCATTAAGTACCTATTATGTGCTGGATACTTGTCCTCATAGAACTTACATTCTTCTATAATGGTTACAATATGTTAATTTTAATTAATTTTATATACATATATTTTTTAAACTTATGATTCCCCTAAGTATAGTACTGTCTCCCTCCTCAAATGATCATCTACTGAGGGGAAGCAATGAAGACAAGCTACCTGAATCTTAACAGAAGCTAGGGATTCTAAAATGCAGAGGCAAAGAGGTAATACATTCAAAACATGGGCAATGTTTTCCAGGCATTCCAACCTGTGCAAAAGCATGGAGATGAGAGATGGTAAACTGAGTTCTAGGAATGGAATGTAGGCTGAATTGAATAGAGTGTAAAGTAACTAAAAGGAAGAAGTATAATAAGTCTAGAAAGGTAACTCAAGACCATATTGTGAAGGGATTTACATGTAAAACAGGATGGGTTTTTTGTTTGTTTTAATCCTCAGAGTAAGTCACTGAAGGATCTTGAACAAGGGAGTGCCAAACAAAGTGTTTTATGAAGATTATTTTGGCAGCTATATAAAGGGTAGATTGAAGAGAAGAGAAACTAGAAGACAGGAAGTAGGAAAACACCAAGTAGGAAGGTGTCTTTGTATTCCAAGTGAGAAATATTTAAGGCAACCACCGTGGTATAATTTTGAGTGAAAAAAAAGGGGGATAGATGTGAGATATATCATTATAGTAGAATGGAGAAAGTTTAAAAACAGAGAATATAAGTGATGAGAAAGAAAAAGAATAAAAGATGACTCCAAGTTTGTGAACCTGAAGTTTAATGGTGCTCGTATTCTTAAAAATGGAGGAGGTGCTGATTTAGCAGAGAGAGAAATAATAAATTCTGTTTTGGCTATGTTGAGAGTGAAATACAGAAGATACTATAAAGGAGAAATTACAGAAGATATCTGAGAGATAATTAGTGTTGGAGGATTAGAGCCCAGAAGAGAAATGAGGACAAAATACATAATATATAGCCTGCTACACAGTTATGCACCTTAAATAAACTTGTTAGCAAAATACTTTTTAAAAAATCTCTCATTCCAGCTGAGTGTCAAGCCAAGTGGATTAAGTTAGGCCCTCATATACATAGACAAAAAACAAATATGTTTTAAGGGCTAGAGGGAAATTGGGTCAAGAAGAGAATGGCCTCTAGAGATCCTAATCAGGGGAAAAAGGGGATGGAGAGCCAGGCAAGCATTAAGGCAAATGATAAGATGCTCACCCTAATTTCTTGGTAGATAACTGAGAAAGGATCTATATATAGTTGAAATATGATGATCTAAATAACATATTGATTATTTTAGTTATATTTTCAATTTTGATTTAAAAATTGCCTCTACCAAGGAATTCCTCTTAACTGAGGAGGGAAGGAAAGTGGACAGGCTCTCCCGGCTCCTCTGCCGCTGGCTTCTGGGGGCCTGCTCCGGTCACCTGGTGCCCAGCTCAGGAGCCAGAGCACCTCCTGCCGAAACCTTCAGGAATGGAAGAAGGAAGCTGGTCCTTGTGTTTCCCCTACCCGCCGAGGTCCATTAACTTTTTATATTTTAATAATTATATTTTAATATAATTGACTTCTTTCTAATCCTATGTATTTTGTTTTATGCCCTCTAAAACATTTATCTGAAGAGCAATCCATAAGTTTCACCAGACTGAGAGAGGGTTCAATGACAGAAAAAAAAAAAAAAAAAGAACCTCAGCTCTAATGAAATATATGGAAATTTGTCAATTTTTTTTTTAAATTCAGGATATCCCTATCTTACCCGGGCTGAAAGGGTAATAGCCTCCTAAAGGTCCATTCTTCTCTGCACAGAAGTTTTGATGTGGTCTATTTTACTGGGCTAGTCATCAGTCCTTAAACAGTCTGGTAGCCCCATACTCATGTGGGTTCATCAGACTTGGTGTGAACACTCAGTTGGCTTTAATCCTACTGCATCTCAGGACTCCTAATGTCAACCAATCCATTTCCTTTAGTTTCCCCCAGAAGGAGAGCTTATAGGCACACATCACTACACCCAGCAACTGTATTTTCATTCTTCAAGGTATCCTCCCATTAATAATATGCTATACTTCATCTCTTCTCTAGCTACCAAAACCAGCAGCACAAACAAACACAAAGATAATAGCCCAAAGATAATTAACTTGCCCACGATCACACAGCTAGTAAGTATCTGAGGCCAGATTTGAACTCAGGAATATGGATCTTCCTGACTTTAGATCTGTCACTCTATCCACTGTATTACCTAGCAGCTCAATGTGATTGTATAGAGTTGTTTTATTTTTTTTTTATTTTGTTTTGTTTTGTTGGTGAGATAATCAGGGTTAAGTGACTTATCCAGGGTCACACAACTAATAAATATCAAGTGCCTCAAGTTGGATTTGAAGTCATATTGTCCTGACTCCCAGGCCAGTGTTCTAACCATATCACTATCTAGCTGTATTCTCTAGGGTTTTTTTAACCCATTCACTACCAAAAATAAAAAGAGAAGCAGACTACAGATTTAAATTCATTTAGAGAGGATATGTTTCATCCCCATTAAAAGAACACTCTGATTTCTACACTTATTCATTTGGAACTATATACCTCCCAGTACTAGATGTTGAATGAAGCAGAAAGGGAATAAACACCAGCATTCAAAGGAAAATGATAGGACTTTTGTCAAGAAAGCCATGATTGACACAATGTTCTCCAAAGAGATACAACCTTGATGTACCCGTGAGGGAAAAGAATTGCAAGAAAGATTAATCATCTCTTCAATAATTGGAAACCTAGCTATAACTTCCCTATACATAATATACTATGTTCCAGCCAAAGTAGGCTATTCATTCTCCTTCCTACTCATTCTACCCTCTCCAATTTCTGAGTTCTTAGCTTATACTTTCCACCTTTACTAATAATCTGCTTTTCATGGGCCAAAGTGGTAGCTTCCTCCTTCAGGAACCCATTTCTTAGTAACCAAGATGACAGTGATTTCTTTTTGTTCAGATGTCCCATACCTCTTTGGATTACTCTTCAAAACTTCTTATGTTCCGCCCGAAGTTACAGTTATTTCTAAACTATCCATTCCATTAGCTCTTTAAATTAGTCAAGGGCCATGTTCTAAATGAGTATGAAGCATTTATTAAATATTTATTATATGCTAAGCACTAGAAATATATATTGGAAACACAGTTCCTACTCTGCAGAACCTCACATTGGAATGGAGGAAACAATAATTATAATAGCTAGCATTCATATGATGTTAAAGTATGCAAAATATTTTACATATAGTAACACAACCCTGAGAGGTAGGTAGTAAAGCAGATAGTAATGCTTTGTCTGAACCTGGGTTCAAGTTCCCCCTTTTGTTGTGTTGGCTGACATCCTAATCAAGCCACTTAATATCTTAGTGTCTTAGACAATTCTCAAAGACTAAATTGCAGGGGCCGAAGGAAAGATGGCAGAGATGACACATGTTTCTCTCTGACCTTCTCTACAACCCTCAGATTAATTAGCAAAACTAGCCTCTGAATTAGCTCTGGACCAGCAGAACCCACAAATATTGGAAGCGCAACAAATTATCAGCAGAAGATAATTTCAAAAGGTCTGTTTCAACTGGAATCAGGAGGGAGGCAGAGAAGCACAAACTGCTGAGCACAAACGGACAGAGTCTGTAGGGTGGTGCAAACTCCACGGGGCAGAGAATCTACAGGAGTGGATGCCCATCAATTGGAGAATGGCTGAATAAATTATGGTATATGAATGCTTATGGAATACTATTGTTCTATAAAAAACAACCAGCAGAATGATTTCAGACAGGCTGGAAGAGATATACATGAACTGATGCTAAGTGAAATGAGCAGAACCAGGAGATCATTATACATGGCAACAAGAAGACGATATGACGATCAATTCTGATGGAAGCGGCTCTTTTCAACAATGAGATGATTCAAACCAGTTCCACTTGTTAAGTGATGAAGAGAGCCATCTACACTCAGAGAGAGAACCATAGGAACTGAGTGTGGAATACAACATAGCATTTTCACTCTTTCTGTTGTTATTTGGTTGCATTATGTTTTTTTTTCTCAGTTTTTCTTTTTCTTCCTTCTTGATCTGATTTTTCTTGTGAGGCAAGATAATTGTATAAATATGTATACATATATTGGATCTAACATATATTTCAACATATTTAACATGTATTGGACTACCTGCCAGCTAGGGGAGGGAGTGGAGAATAGGAGGGGAAATTTGGAACAAAAGGTTTTGCAAGGGTCAATGTTGGAAAAAAAATTACCTATGCATATGCTTTGTAAATAAAAAGCTTTTAAAAAAAAAAAAAAGAATGGCAAAAAAGACTAAATTGCAGAAAAGTAGCTAATCTGCATGGAGGAGAGAATTTCCTTATTTGGGAGTTCCCTATATCAAAATGAAATTGCTATATCTCTTCCTTCTCTGCTCCTGGCTTTAGAATCCACTGAGCAAATAAGTTGCCATATACTGCTTCATAATCAGTTTAACTTTGCTGATTCTGGAAGGAAACTATCACATTAAATACTACCAGAACTAAGACTAGCATAGACTGACAGGGTCTATGCTTCAACCTCTGCTGTTTCTTCACCCCATCATCCTTTCAGGGTACTTTCCCACTGGAGTGGGTCAGATTGCTGACCTCTACTAACCAGAAAACTTTTGGGACTTTTTTCTTATGTGTAATTAAATTCAAGGATAACAAATCCATAATGTGTTATTATGGAAATTGGAACTTGTATTGCCATATCTCTAATGAGATTGATTTCAGAAACTGCCATACCTTTCTACATTAACATTCTTGGTGTCACTGTCAAAATCAAAATATTGTTTTTATTAATAATAATTTAGTTAATAATTAATAACATTTATTAAGTGCCTACTATATGCCAGGCAGTGTGCTAAGTGCTATTGATTAGCACTAATTAGCTAAAAAAAGCTAATTGTTGTCAATTAGCTCACAATCTAATGGAAGAGACAACATGCAAACAAAAAACTAATATAAACAAGATAGAAAGAGAATTAAGCATTAGTTGGATTTGGAAAAACTTCTTGTAGAAAGTAGAATTTTCAGGGACTTGAAGAAAGTGAAGAAAGACAGGAAAAAGACAGAGATAAGGAGGGAAAGCATCCCAGGCATTGGGGGACAGCTGTAGACAGACAATGAGTCTGATTCAACTTATCTGTTTTTCTCATAGCTGAGAAAATCCCTTATTGCTAAACATTTTTAAAGCTACCTGAAACATTATTATTCACAGCCTACTGAAATGAATAGTTTAACATTTGTTAAGTACACTCAATTATATTAGAAATATGACTCCTTTAGCCACAGTGACAGCTGAGCCCGATAGAAAGAGATCTCTTCATGGTGCTGGGCCCAGCTCCAGCCTTCTTCTGCCTTTCCTCCCCTCCCCAGGCCGACTCATCTCTGCTGGCAGTGTCAGGTTACCGCTGTGTCCTGTGCGCCAGGGGGTGGAGTGGAGGGGTGGGCAGAGGAGTAGACAGTCGGGCTGGGCACACATTTGACGAGGTAGTGGATACACGGTCCGGTAAACTATGGCTTATTCTCCTCCAGCAGTGGGGCCCCGGGGCCAGTGCAGGAGGACCCAGCAGCTGTGGGTTCTGCTGGTCCTTAGGGAAGAGGTACCTGGCACAGAATGAGAGCAGGTGGCCCAGCTGTGTGACTTCAACCCCAAGAGCAGCAGGCAGTGCAAGGACAGATCCTGCATGCCATCCATGCTCATCTTCCTGAAACAAAACCCACTGTCCCGCTAGGCACCCCTCTGGGGCTACCAAAGAGCAGAGGGCGAGAGGCCGAGGCAGAGGAAGAAGAAAGGAGGGAAGAAGAAGCCACTCCTCCAATAGCCACAGCACAAAATGTTTAGTCTCCCCCATCCTTTGGGGCAAAGGGAGCCCCCTCCCTGGCCTCTTCCTTCTCAAACTCACCACCTTAGGTGTAATGGGCTGAAGCTCCAGTTGATGCACTGAGGTCCCAAGCACGTGAGGCTAAATAGCAATTGGACAATACTCTATTAATATATGCTTGGAGAAAGAATGGCCCTGCCCACTCTCTGTGCAAGTTTTGATGTGTTGTATAGGAAATGACATAGAGTGTCATGGTGGGTATAAAGAGAGAGGCAAAGAGACTACTGGTCGGGTTCGTGTCCCAACTGCTCTCACTTCTTATCGCTATCCCCCCTTTACCTCTGCAAAGAATAAAGACCAAGGATTTTCCCTTAACCTGAATTCCTGACTCTGGCTGATTTTAAAATATGCGGTCATCACACTTAGGTGTCATATATACCATTGGTTTGCCACATCATGACCACTAAGTCTCCCAGGTCTTTTATTTTTCTTGGTTTAAAGGTGGTATTGTTACAATCTAAGCCAGGCTGCCATTTGTATTGGTCCCTTCTTACTACCTATGTGAACATTGCAAAGTCCTTTCTTTTCTCCAGGCTTCAGTTTACTCATCTGTAAGACAAGAGGGTTTCACTAGATGATCTCAAGGTCATTTCTTGCTTTAAATCATATTAGTCTTTTTTTTTTTTAACTATTGTATAGAAAGCAATTTATTCTGCACAACGGCAGGAAGTAAGATGTAAAGGTAAGTTGGGGCCGAGTTGTTGAGGGCTTTGATGACCAAGCTAAGAGCTGGACCTCTTAAGGTTGTAGATAAAAAAGTTGGAAGGCACTTTACCCAACTTTCTTGGTTTATAGATGAGGAATCCTGAAGCACAGAGAAATTAAATGATTTATCCAGAATCACACAAATCACATGTGAGGGAGACGAGTAAATCATATGAGTCTTGCTCAGCTCCATAACCTTCTTGGATTTCCAAGAGCACATGCCATTTAAAACATGTGGGAACCACTTACAGCCTTCTCTGACCTTTGCTTGTGTCCCCAGACATCTGCTTTAGTGTCCCCAGTTATTGAGAATATCTCATTGGTCAGAGGTCATCCTAATGGAAGATGCTGAATCATGACTGAAATTAACTCTTTCAGATCCATCTTGTAAAATGGAGAAATAATGAGCCTTGGTTGGATAAGGAATCAATTGATCCAGCCATCAACCAACCAATGAGCACTGATTAATTGTCTACTATGTGTCAGACACTTTGTTAGGTACTTCAGATACAAGTACAAAAGACAGTTCCTGCCCTCAAAGAACTTATATTCCTTTAGAGAAATAAGACATGTTCACAGATAAGGAAATATAGGATGTTTACAAAATAAATGCATTGAGGTTGGAAAGAAAATGAAGCAGGAAAAAATGGAAATAGTGAGAATTCAGGAAGGAGAAGGAGCAGAAGTGGCAAGACTAGGTTGCTCTATTGGTGGTTTCCTCTGAACTTAGCTGAAAAGAGGGGATGGTCTTAGTCCTTAGTCCTATAAAAATTTTTGAGCAATTACAGGTTCTCCTGATTCAGAACTGACTTTCCCAGGCCTCCCAGAAAAGTCATGACCTAGAAGAAAGACTAACATTTCTTTGGATAGGAAAGGGTAGCTACAATGGTCAATGGTGAATATTCACTACATATTACTTAGCACATACTATTGCTTTCACTCCCCATTACACGGTACATTCTTTAAGCCTCTTCCCTCATGAGGGGACAGGAAAAGTAGTCATTTTTTAAAATCTGATAGCCTAGGTTATATTTAAGTAAAGGTCTGTCTATTCTAGGTTTGATATTTTCTGTTCGTTTCCATTTCCATGACCATGGCCAGTCCTTAGCTGGGTGATAGTACCATATTTCTCAATAACTGGTATCCTTGCCTTTTCCCTGGCCATAATCCCAGTCTTCTTGATAAGAGCCCAAGTCTCCTGCTTGAGTAGAACCTTAGCCTCTGTCTTGATTATAGCTAATCAATTTATCAATGAGAATTTATTATGCATCTACATGAACCAGGCATTGTGCTAGATATTGGAGATACAAAGATAAAAGAAGGCTCATGCCCTCAAAGAGTTTATATCCTTCCAGTGTGACAGCATGCTCACTCTCACTCACAAACACATACAGGATGTACACAAAATTAATACAAAGGAATTATGGGACAACAGGGAGAACAAGGAATGCCACTGGTGGAGAAGGCACTTGAGCTGAGCCTTGAAAGCTGTAAGAGATTCTGAGAGAACGGAGTGAAGAGAGAATTCTCCTCATGGGGTACACTCTGCAAAGGCTCAAGGGTGGAAAATAGATCCTGTACCAGTAGGCCAGTTTGATTAGAATAGAGATTATTTGAGGAGAGGTAACGTGTAATCAACCTCAATTCATTTCATCAGATATTTTAAAAGCTTTTGCTATGTGCAAAACTCTGGTTCAAGTTGGGCGAAATTTGAAAGTATATGCGAAGTTGACAGTTTAAAAGGGAGACAGAACACATATATAGACAGACAGCAAGCATCTATGCTATCTAGTATGTGAGGGCAAGCAGGAAGGTCATTAACCAAGGGCACAGGATCAACTTTCTGAAGGGACCAGCATAAAAATTTTTTTTTAAAAATCAAGTTTTCTAGATGGTGGTTCTCTCAGCTAAGCAGATGAAAAGAACTATAGTTGGAGACAGCCACCATGCTCAACACATCCCTCATCCATACTTCCTCAGACACAGTGGTGGACATTTTTTTTCTGAATTTTGAGAAGCTTTCTTTGACCATCCAGAAAGCCTGATTTCTAGATTTTGGGGATCACTGCTAGGCAGATCACACCCAGATACAAGCTGATACATGATTAAGCTTTGAAGGTTGGATTGCACTTGGGAAGAGTCATCTTTGGGGAACATCCCTTTTCCTCCAAGTCTGATTTTAGTGTTTTAGTAATTCTCCAGTGTTCAAAGGTTCCTTTCATTCACTTCTACCTGGTCACATCCTTGCTAGATGCAATGTTGTCCTTCATGATGAATTTCTTGAGGAATTGGTACCAAATGGCCATTGACAGCCTTCAGAAAATTCTGAAAGAAACTTATTCAGCTCCTGGCTTCCTTCTATTACCCTGATAAAAATAAGTAATATCTTGAACAGATGCTGGGTCAGAATGGTTAGAAACACATCATAGAGAATGGCAGTTTCAATGAGTTGTATCATTGCCTCGCTTTTGTCTTTGTGAGCCTATTTCAAATCTATTATAAAAAATTAAATTGAAGCCATGGGGGGGGGGGGGGGGGGGAAATGTGACATTAAGTAGAAAATAAGCAAAGTTGCCCTCATATTCCAGGTTGACAGTGACTTTTCCCCTCTACCTTCACATAGCATTTGGTTTTGCATATATCAGTGCACTGATAATGAAATATTATGTTTCAGAGCTATCTGTATTGACAGCCCCTTCTAGGGGCTGTATTGACCTATCTGTATTGACCCCCTTCTAGATTATAAGCACCATGAAGATAGGAACCATTCCTTAATCTAAACCCTGAATCGCTTCAAGTACCCAGTACTTTAGTGCTTTGTATATAGGATTTTAATAAATGTTTGCTGAATAACTGAAAATCAATAAACATTTATTAAGCACCTACTATGTTCCAGGCACTGGGCTAAGTGTTGGAAATATAATTAATAAAAAAAAAAAAAAAGAAAGAAAAACAGTTACCTGCCCTTAAAGAGCTTACAATCTTTAAAGGGAGAGACAATATACAAAAATATATAGGAAAGGAGATGGAGGGAGAGAATTTGAGAGCATCTTGTTGTTTTGAGTTGAAACCAGGCAAAGCAGCAGATGCAAAGAGGAATGATCTGTGAATGCAGTTTCTGCCCTCTATACAAAAGGCATTTGAAAGAGTTTGATGCTCCACCCTCTGGTTCTCCAGTGAGACAAAAGAAGAGTTGGAGGGAGGTAATGTCAATCAAGGCTTGAGTTAGCAATATGGTAATGAGAAAAATAAATCATGAAAACAAAGCAGGTTTGAGATACAAAATGTCCTACTGCAAATTAAAATACTTCCTCAATGCATACTTCTGTAGCTCACCATGAATTAATTCCTCCTCCTTTCTAGTGATATATTCTTTTTTTTGGAACCTCCCACTTCCTTTCATATTCTGCTCTGATCTCACTTCCCTGCCCTTCTTCCTCATTTTCCTTCTCTTCTTCCTTCTTTCCCTCTCCTTTCCCCTCATCTCTTCTCCTCTTTCCCTACTCCTATCTCAGGCACAGGACAAAGTAATTCTAAAAGGTCTCCATGAGGATAAGGGACTGAGCTTCTGGCAGAAACTAATGGAATCATTACTATAACTACAATTGTTGACAGCGTGTACATACATGTGTATACATGTGCATATGTATGTTGAAAACAAGGAAGAAGTTTTCTCTGGATGGACAAAGCTATCTCAATTTGACAAGAAGTACAGTGTGAGGATGGGGAGATAACAGATAACTACTGTTGCCTGGTACTTCATGGGGTACCAGGCCTTGTTCTCCTTCTTTTTCCATCTTCCTCTTGGAGTCTTGATTAGAGATCTATTCCACTCAGTTTTCCCTCAGAGAATCCCAGGGATCAGATGAGCCACGCAAAAAGAAGATGTAAAGCACCATGCCTCTAGAGAATAAATGTGTTATATATATATATATATATATATGTGTGTGTGTGTGTGTGTGTGTGTGTGTATACACGCACACATGTATGCATGAATGAATGAAAATGTGGATGGATGGATAGGCAGAGTAGTGAATGAATGGATGGTTGGGTGAATGAAAAATCCTTTGTTAAATGTTTACTACATGTCCAGCTACTATGCTATACTTAGCAAGCCACATATAAATATTCCTCTCTCTGAGATTCCTTCTCCCTTATGCCTTATTAAAGTATTGAAATTCAATCCTTTATTCAAAATCTGCTTGAGTATAGCCAGCATGGTTTTTAGATAGCTGAGAAATGGACGTGGTAACCTGGTTCCAGAAAAGAAAAGATAAAATTTGCTTATTTATTCTTTTATTCCTCTTCTTTTAAAGCCCTTGACTACTGTCCTATGTTCATGCCCTACCAACCCCAGATTATCTTTAACCTTTGTTCAGTTCATATGTTGCTGAATGGTATTAAAAAATTAACTGTGATGACAGTGGACACAGTCCACTTATGCTTAAAATATCAACTGGCTCTTCACTGTCTTAAAGTTGTGCTTTTATTCTTCCCTAATTGATTCTCAAACTCATTCCTCCCAAGAGCTATTCCAAATTTTTCTTCCCTCAAGCCTCTCAGACCACCTCTCAACCACCTTTTCATCAAAGGATCTTATCTCACACTTCACTCAAAATAAAGAGGCCATTAACCTTGGCCTTTCCTTTTTCTAATACTACTTTATATTTCAAAACCTCTTGATATAATCCCCCAATCTATACTGCTTTGCCCTCATCTCTGATAAAGAGAGGACCCTTTTCTTCAACTTGTACCATACAACTTTCTCCATTAATTATCCCTTTTAATCATGTCTGCTCTCTGTAATAATGATGGACCCCCTCAACACTGTACCAGTATTCATGAAATATTAAAAGAACCAGAGGAAGTTCTCCATTGTACTGAGAAAAGTTAGGAAAGATTTATGGAAAGACATGGATAAGAATCACACAGAAAAAGACAGCAAGGATGAATTAGTATACACTGGTAGATGAATTTGCATGATGAAATCTTGAAACCA
Source organism: Sarcophilus harrisii (assembly GCF_902635505.1). Lineage (NCBI taxonomy): Eukaryota > Metazoa > Chordata > Mammalia > Dasyuromorphia > Dasyuridae > Sarcophilus > Sarcophilus harrisii. The sequence continues at coordinate 56,826,725 of NC_045430.1, forward strand.
TTGGAGTACTAAAAGATTGCTTCATAACAACCCTGTGATCCAGGCAGGTTTTTTCACAAAAATGTCTCTATGCCTGTACTGTTGATTTTTTGAACCTAAGTGCAGGACTACATTAATCCCTATTCAATTATGTTTTTAATGAATTTCCACATTATTCCAGCCCATTGAATACTTCTGAGATCCTGATTCTATGTCTTTGTAACCTGAGACTAACATTATTTCTTGCTTTGTATTATCCATAGACTTAATAAACATAGTATTTATGTCTTCCTCTAAGTTATTGATTAAAAAGATCAAATAGAACAGAATAAAATACAAAGTTCTATAGAAGAACTCAAGTGTTCTCCCCCCAGACTGAGGCAGCCCCATTAACAACCCTTGGATCTGATTGCTAAGCCAGGTCTGAATCTGCCATATTGTATTTCCATCTAGCCCACATATGGTCATGTTGTCCACAAAATGTCTCATAGTCATGTCACATAAATCTCCTAAAAGACTTTGTCAAATTCCTGACTGAAATCTATGTACTATGTCTTCCAGCCTTACAACACAATTGAAGTATATATTAAGAATTTTTAATTACTACTGGGAATTTCCTAAAGTTAGAAAAAACAGTGGTTTTAAAACATAGGAATTAGAAGAGATTTTTTAGGTGTTAAAAGACCTTAGAGATCATTTGCTCTAATTATTTATTCTATAGATGGGGAAACTTTGATCCAAAGTGATTAAATAGCTTGCCCAAAAATACACAAGAAACTGAACCTAGAACCCTTCTAGTTCCAATTTTAGACCAATTTCTGTGACATCACAACTGCCTCTGGAGATACAAAACTGATTTGTTATAAACCTACTACAGAAGGGTCTTTTGACAACTAAACATTGCCCTGAAGACCCAAATTTATTTAAATGCTTACTTTGGACCCTATATCAATCACCTGACTTGACTCCAAATATAAAACAAATATGAATAGAATGAAAATCAAAATATATAATAAAAGTGATAGTGAAATGGTATTCATTCCAAATATGAAGAGAAACAATCAGGCTAACAAATGTCATTTTTAAACTTTTCTGTGTCTATGTTTTGATTCCAATATACTATTATTTCCTTTTTTTTTATCTTTAAAAGGCTGACATTTTCTTAATTTGTAACTACTTTCCCTAACTCATGTATTTCTTGCATTGTCATATTACCCTATTGTTCTCTTTCATTTGCCAGAATGACTTGGAAATTATAGAATCATTTTTAAAAGATTTTACTTTTGATTAATCAGCTAAATTTAAATTATACTTTGAGGTCATTTTAGGAATTCTTTATTTTTTGTCCCTTTTCGCTTTACCTAATTTGAAAGTAAATACCCTGAACAAATTTTTTATTCCCTATTATTATGCACACCACATAACACACACCAATTAAAGATGGCTTGGACATAAAGCAATACAATGGATTTTTTACAAATATAAAAGAATTCATCCATCCAAACAACATTCCTTTCTTCTAAAAAGGCATCTTGAAAGTCAATCCATTTAATGATACTACTATGGTTCCAAAGAGTCTCTTGATAAGGGGAAATCTTGATGTTTTAAATATGAGTTTGAATTTTGAAAGCAGCTAAAGTAGTTTGCTTTTGGAAACAAAAGTTATTTGGGAGACAAAGCTAGACACTAATGGGAACTGTCATCAGGTTATATTATGTCAATATCTATATTTTGTCCATGTGGAAACATATTCCCTCACTAATTTTCATTGGTCATACAAGTAGAAAGAGTCAAATAAGGGGGATTTGAACCCAGATGTACTTCACTACAAATGCATCATTCTATGACCTACATTACACTGCTTCTCAAATTACTTTTTGGCCAAATTCAAGGTGTGACTATGAAAGCAATGAGATCTCACCAACTCCAATGATTCAATCATTATGTCAAAGCAGATGATTCCCTAATCTGTATGTCCATCTCTAGACTCTCTCCTGCGTTCCCTTCCCATATCATAGCCAACTGCTTCAGAATCAACATATTCAAAACAAAACTCATTCTCTTTCCCCCAATTCCACCCCTTTTCCAATCTTCCCTGAAAGATACTCAATCAATAAAATGATCCTAACCACCTAGGACTATCATGAACCTTCTAGGACAATTAGAGCTGAAAATATAACTTCAATATTTAAAATAAAGTGATCACAGAGATATGCAAATTAAGACAACTCTGAGATACCACTACACATCTCTCAGATTGGCTAAATGACAGGAAAAGATAATGACAAATGTTAGAGGGGATATGGGACAACTGGGACACTAACACATTGTTGATGGAATTGTGAACAGATCCAGCCATTCTGGACAGCAATTTGGAACCATGCTCAAAAAGTTATCAAACTGTGTATATCCTTTGACCAGAAGTGTTTCTACTGGGCTTACATCCCAGAGAAATCTTAAAGGACAAAAAGGGACCCATATGTGCAAAAATGTTTGTGGCAGTCAGTCTTCTTTGTAGTGGCAAGAAACTGGAAACTGAGCGGATGCCCATCAGTTGGAGAATAGTTGAATAAGTTATGGTATGTGAATGTTATGGAATACTATTGTTCTGTAAGAAACGACCAGCAGGATGATTTTTAGAGAAGCCTGGAGAGATTTACATGAACTGATGCTAAGTGAAATGAATAGAACCAGGAGATCATTGTACATGGCAACAAGATTATATGATGATCAGTTCTGAGGGACAGAGCTTTTTAAACAATGAGATGATTCAGGTAAATTCCAATAATCTTGTGATGAAGGAAGCCATCTACACCCAGAGAGAGGACTGTGGGAATTGAGTATGGACCACAACATGGTATTTTTACTCTTTCTGTTGTTGTTTGCTTACATTTTGTTTTCTTTCTCAGTTTTTTTTTTCTTCTTGATCCGATTTTTCTTGTGCAGCAAGATAATTGTATGAATATGTATACATATATTGGATTTAACATATATTTTTAACATATTTAACATGTAGTCCAATACATCTAGAGGAGGTGGGGGAAGGAGGGGAAAATTTGGAACACAAGGTTTTGCAAGGGTCAATGTTGAAAAATTACCCATGTATATGTTTTGTAAATAAAAAGCTTTAATAAATAAATATATATACATACACATATATATGTACATACACACACACACACACACACACATATATATATATATATATATATATATATATATATATAGAGAGAGAGAGAGAGAGAGAGAGAGAGAGAGAGAGAGAGAGAATCACCTAGTAGCTAGCCTGCTGGTAATGAACTTCTATGCTTTTAGCTAGACTGTCCTCAGGAAACACAAACTATTACAAAGCCCATGATGAAGAAACTTAGTTAACAAGCCACTCAGGAAAAAACCTAAGAGATGAAACATATCAACCATTCATATTATGACATTCCGTTTAATGGGCAGCCCATTGATATCTTGAACAGGTACTGCCAATGGACAATGAACTGTGTTTAGGAATGAATAGTAAAGAGTCAACTACAACACATTTATGAAATCCAAAAAAGTTTTCAGTGGTACAAAGCTGCTTTCCAATACAAAAGTCAATCTTTTAAATTTTAATATTTTCCCAGCAATCCTACATGGCAATGAATCATAGAGCATCACAATGTCTGAAGAATAAAAATTGAGAATATGCCAAAAGGCAATGGAAAATAAATAATAGCACAGTACCAATAAAGCCTCTGTTGGCTTTCTACACATATTTCTTTACCAAATGTGGAGAATTTGAGGGCTATCACAACTTATCTCCCAACTATAGTTCCCATTGCAAAATAAGCATTTAATAAATGCTCATGTCCTTCCTTCCCCTCTACCAATGAGACCTTTCCCTAAAGGCCAACTACCTCTAGCAGTGAGAGCCCCTAGAAATGTCTTTTATCTCCTATAAAGGAGATAGGGCCTTCTCTTGATCAATCAACACAACTCAGCTTCTGCATCAGGTTCCTACCTGCATTGATACCTAGTTGCTATAAAACGGACTTCCTTAAATCTCTTGGGACACATTTCCTTCATCTGCCAAGAAGCTTAATCTTATGAAAGCTCCTCAAACAATCTAATTTTGTCCTCTCAATAAACTTCTCTCCAACCATAGATATTTTTCCTAGACTCATTATTTAATAGAATATGCCAAGCATAGTCAACCTGACCCAGATATTCTGAATGACTTTTACCAATATTTAAACTTCTTTTCTTACTTTTTTCATTTTTTGGCTCTCATTAAGATAGTTTCCTCTGATCTCCTTCTAAGAAGTTTGCACTATCCAAATATATTTCCCAACCCAAATCCTGATGTATTTTTTATATAGATATTGCCCCCCTCCAAAAAAAAAAATCTCTTTCCTTTCTCAATGAGATCAGGCCTTAGATCTGTCTTTTTTTCCTCTTCATCCCCTGCCTTTATAATTATAGAAGAATAATCTCTTAACATACCCTAATTTCCTAGTTCCTCATTCCACTTAGTTCCAATGACCTGCTCTTCCACCCTATCTTAGATAAATGGTAACACCTTTTACCTTTCCATTTTCTCCCAAGTTTTCCATTTCCATGTTCATAAACTCTAAAATTCTTCTATCTGATCATAATCTTTCGTCATTCTGTATTTTCCTATGCCTTATGGCCTCTATCCCTGGTCTTTTTCCTCACCTTTATTCACTTCTCCCAACAGTTATACTGCTTTTGGTCTTAATTGGGTCTCTCCATCATGCCTTCCTTCCTTGAAAAAATTCATTGGGAAATTTCATCATCCAACAAGATTGGGTCTGCATTGTACTCATATTTCCTCAAATCCTCTGCTCCTCTGACTGAACCCTTTGACTAGAAGACAGAGTCATGGGTTCCATGACCTCTATTTAAGGAAGTGGTTCAACATGATTTTTCTCAACTTTTCCCACCAGATATGGTCTTAAACTAATCTTTAATTGTGACTTGAGACTTATAATAACAAACAAAGCTCTAATTAAAAGTTGCAGGTGTTGTCCCCTCTTCTTCCCCCCCCCCTTAATTATCATTTAAGTACTTCTTTTAAAGGTTATGATGGCTTTGAATTATATCTGCTTGTATATCAGTTCTCTGGAGAAACTTAAATTAAGAGTTTATTATTATTGACTTATATGCTTATGGCTTTGGGTTAGATTTCCTCAATTAAAATGTAAGCCTGGACTTCCCCAAACAGTGGGAGAAAAAGCCAGCCTAGAGAGGTGGGGCTTCAGGGGGCTTCTGTGTTTATACTCAATCTTGTGTTTTGAAGTTATGCTTTGTATTCCTTACTGATAAACACCTTGTCAGATGGTGAATGCCCTTTCTGGTAAGAGTGTAATAATCCCTTTTTGCTTTTTCTTATTCTGAGAGTTTCTGATTATTTTTGTGGGTGCTACTGTCCTACACAGTCCCTACTATTATTCTTATTAGGGGCAAATAGTTGGTGCACAGGATAAAATCCAAACTTAGACACTTACTAGCTATGTGACTCTGGGAAATCATTTAACCTCTGCCTCAGTTTCCCCAACTATAAAATTGGAATCACAATAAAACCTACCCCATAGGGTTATTGTGAGAGTAGAATAGGATATTTATAAAGTTTTAGCAGTGAGTAGATTCCTACCAGATAGTAGGCACTTAATAAGAGCTTTATTATACTTCTCTCCTCCCCTCTCTTTAATTGTCAATGTCTTCCTATTTATTGGCCTCTTCCATGTTGTTATCCATATCTGTCCCTCCTTAAAAAAGAAACAAAAAAAAAACCTTCTCTATCTCTTTCTTCTCTCTCCTTTTTTTCTCTCTCTCTATCTTTTTTTCTTTTTTCTCCTTTCTTCCCTCTCTCTTTCCTCTCCCCCTCTTCTCTTTCTCTCTCATTCTCTGTTTCACCACTTGGAACCACTTCTGAAAAGTTGAACTCTGCAAGTATGATCCTGAGGGGAACAATGCTATAGAACAGGATACTATCAAGTCTCTGAGGTCAGAGTATGGGGGCAGCCATGAAGAAGAAAGCAAAATCTTGAAGAATCTTAAATATGAAAACACTGTGAAATACAAATTATTTGTATAAAGGATGGGAGAAGTGGGATTAAATTCAGATATAGTTCTTGCCTTCTAGGAGCCTCAAGGAATATCTTCCTTGGAATAAGAACAAAATCAACCTCAAGTAGCAGCTAAAGTACACAGTTCAAATTTGTAAGAGGATGGACTATTTGGAGTGTTGGTACCATGTTTCCCAAGATTTGGCAGCAAGAAATGTCTTTGTTGAAAATGAGCATTGGACTATATGATGACCAATTCTGATGGACCTGGCCATCCTCAGAAATAAGATGAACCAAATCAGTTCCAATGGAGCAGTAATGAACTGAACCAGCTATGCCCAGCGAAAGAACTCTGAGAGATGACTAAGAACCATTACATTGAATTCCCAATCCCTATATTTTTGCCCACCTGCATTTTTGATTTCCTTCACAGGCTAATTGTATAATATTTCAGAGTCCGATTCTTTTTGTACAGCAAAATAATAGTTTGGTCATGTATACTTATTGTGTATCTAATTTATATTTTAATATATTTAACATCTACTGGTCATTCTGTCATCTGAGCGAGGGGGTAGGAGAATGAGGGGGAAAATTGGAACAAGAGGTTTGGCAATTGTCAAGGCTGTAAAGTTACCCATACATATAACCTGTAAATAAAAGACTATTAAAATAAAATTTTAAAAAATAAAAACAGGAAAAAAAAAAGAAAATCAGCATTGGACAAAGATTGGAGTCCCAATCTTTGGAGCCCCACTAACTTGGTGACTGAATGGATGGCACTGGATTTGATAGCAACATGTCTTAATAAGCTGAACTATTACAGCCCAGATACCACTTAATAAATTTTTGGTTTTATAGACTGGATAGAAACATTTAGGTACACCATATAAAATTACATTATATTTTAGAGTGAATCTGGACTTAACATGAAAAAACACAGGGCACAGTACCTGGAGTCAAGAAGACTCCTTTTCCTGAGTTCAAATTTAGCCTCAGGCACTTACTATCTATGTGACTCTGGGCAACTCACTTAATTCTGTTTGCCTCAGTTCCTCATCTGTAAAATGAGTTGGAGAAGGGGTCTCAAAGAGTCAAACAAATCTGAAAAACAATTGAATATAACTTTATATTGGATATAGGTACTGAGTCAAATATCATTGAGGTGAGCCACTGAATATAGTTCATAATCCAATCTTGTACAACATGGAAGAGAGATGCCAAGACAAGGCAGCAAATTACCAGCTAGAAGAAACTCACCACTTGGAATCTAGCACTAGCTGAAAGGTACCAATTTTCCAATTGCTTGGGGATAGCTAGCTAGTTAATAAAATATGGTAGCAGCCAATCCAATGTGAACAGGAATGGTTTTAAGGAATATCTATCTAAAGAATTATTCTAAATCCCATAGTACTATTGTGACATTACTTTTTTACCTCCTTGTTTTGAAACCTTTTTCTGGCAAGACTCAGGGTTGGTAATAATGAGAGACAGCATACAAATTGGTGAAATGAATTAAGGCTTTCATTTTATATCCTTGCACACATCCATATTTGTCTTATGCAGATAGGAAAAGATTACATCCTTACCCACTCTTGTACCTGTTTGGAACCTGTGTACAACCTATATGTACTTTATTACTCTTTATACAAGTAAATAAAAAAAGGACTTGAAAAAACTTTCACTTGTTCCAACTATCTCCTCTAGCAATTTTCTTATATTGCACCTTCCCTTTGTAGCTTAACTCCTTGAAAAACCCACCAAAAATTTGTGCCACTACTTCCTCTTCTTTCACTCTCTTCTTTAGAAGGTTTACCTTCAAAAATATGATTTCTGACCTCATTATTCAATAACTGTCCTCTCCAAATATACGAATAATCTCTCAATTACCAAATCTAATGGCTTTCTCAGTCTTGATTCTCCTTGACTTTTGTCACATTTGACACTGTCAATTACTTTCTCTTCCTTAATATTCTCCTTTCTAAGTTTCATGACATTACTCTCCTGATTCTCCATTTATCTATCCACCTGCTCCTTTTCAGACTCCTTTGTTGAGCCTATATCTATGTCATGCTTATTCTCTATGAGTTTCCATAAAGTTGTCCTGGGCCTTTTGTCCTAATCCTTTGACGATGGATTCAGTTCATTGATTATTTGATGTTTTAGTAAGTTTTATAAACAAGTTTTGACTTTTGTGACAAAATTGTGATGAATTCTTAATTTTACTTGAATAAAATGAAAGCTAAGAAAAAAATACTAGAGTGGTTTGCCATCTCTTTCTCCCCTTTTCTTTTCACTCTGCTCTCAGTTATTTCCTTATTTCTGATGGCTTCATGTCATCTCTGTATAGATGATTACTAGATAGAGAGAAATAAAAAGATAGATAAAAAGAGGCAGAGATATAGAGATAGAGATATATAAATAAAGATGGACATAGAGACAGAGATAGAGTGATTTATGCAGGCTGAGTCTCTCTGCTATGCTACTGCCTTGCATCTATAACTGCTTCATACTTGAATTAATAAGATTAAATATGTCTGCAACATAACTCACTACCTCTTCCTACTAGCAGACTTCTCTTCTAAATTTACCTATAACTGTTGAGGGCAATATCACCCAAGAAGTTATCTGTGACTCCTCTTTCACTAACCCTATAAATTTAATTCATCACCAAATCTTTATGCTTCTACCTTCACATCTTACCATAGACCTAATTCAGGCCCTCCTCACTTCTCACTTAGACTAATCCCTGCCTTGAGTTTCTCCCTAGTTCAATTCATTCTCCATTCAACTGCCAAGGTGATTTTTTTTTTAAGTGTAGGCCTGACCATATCATTCTCCTGACCAGTGAACTCTAGTACATCCAGGATCAAATATAAGAGACTATTTTTTAAGCTGTGAATAATTTGGGTCTTTCCTATATTTCCAGTGTTCTCATGCCATGTTGCCACCTTCTCTACATTCCACTTACCAGCCACACTGTCTTACTTACAGATCTTTGAAAATCACACTCTCATCTCATGTCTATGTACCTTTACATCAGACCTTTTAGTCCCTGAAATGCCTATCTTTAATTTCTGCCTCTTTGTATAATAAATGTTTGTTGACTGATTTGCTTATAAGAAATGACTTAAAAAACATCAAGGATGATGAGAATGATCAAAAAATCCCGGCCAGGCATTTGCTGAGACTGAGGAATAGCAGATCTAAAGCCCAAGAATTGTTCTCTACATTGGTCTGTTTTCATGTTCCTGAAAACCATGTTCCATCTCCTGTTACTGTAGCCTTGCACTTAAGATTTGGAAAGCATGAAATTGACACTCATAGGAATGTAAACATTATATATTTCTGATATAAAATCTCAAATTTCCCCCCAATTTTTTCTAATTGGCAGTTAAGTGGAGCAAAAGATAAAATATTAGGCCTGGATTCAAGAAAACCTGAGGTCAAACTTGGCTTTAGAGATTTACTAGTTGAATCATTCTGCACAAGTCACTTAACCTCTGTGTACCTTCATTTTCTTATTTATAAAATGAAGATCACAACAGCATCTATTTCCCAATGTTGCTATGAGAATCAAATGAGATATTTACAAAATGCACATTTTAAAACCTTAAAATATTACACTAATGTAAATGCTAACTATGATTATTATAACTATTATTATTGTTCGATGCTCAACATAAGAAAATAAAAATAAAGAAAATGTGAACTAAAATTCCTAAATCCATCCTGCTATATTTCTAATTTTTTCCAGTGAGCATTAAGCCATCAGGCCATCATATTCTAATATAAAATGCACTAGTATGTGCAATGCAAAAGGTTAATAAAATTTGCCAGGATACTTACTTTACAATCTTTTCTTTTGAATCTATCGTAGTAAAGAAAAGCTATCATGATAAAGAAAAACTCATTTCAGTTAATAATAATCTTCCTTGCTATCTCTATCTACAGGTAAGTTCCCTTTGAGTAAAATTGGATGATTCTTTGCACTTATAGTCCCAATACTTAGCATAGTGTCTGGCATATGTGTTCATTTGTTAGTCAGTCATGTCTGATTCTTCATGACCTCATTTGGAGTTTTCCTAGCAAAACTAGAGAGGTTTTGCCATTTCCTTCTCCAACTCATTTTACAGATGAAGAAACTGAAGCAAACAGGGTTATGCTACTGCCTAGGGTTACACTTGTCTGAAGCCAAATTAGAACTCAGGTCTTCCTGACCCTAGAGCCAGCACCCTATCTATTCTGCCAACTGTGACATGCCAGCTGGCTGGAATACAATAGGTGCTGAATAAAAATTTACTGATTGATTGAACATGGACATCAGGAAAAGTCATGAACAGGAGAAGATAGTATAAAGGAGCAACATACAACCCTGAGGGAAAAGATATTTTTGCTAATGTTTTGCAGGTCTTTTATAGAAACAACCAACAGTTGCCATTTTCTTTCCCACCAACTATTACTTCCTCTCCAAATCAAAACCACAAGAAACTAGGCCTATTTGCCTTAATTTGCCATAAGATAGGGACAGTTCCAACCAAGGCCAAAGAAAAGGTGAAAGATAGGTCTCCTCTTTGTTTCTAAAAAAGGTTCAGAGACAACAGGAAGATGTTCTTGAATTTAACAGGGCAAGCTATATTTGAAATTGCTTTGACGTCAAGAACCCAAAAAAAAGTTTCTGAAAGGGAAATTTGGTACCATTGAAGATATTTTATACTCAGTGGATTATGTGTAATTATCACAGTAGCTCTTGAATTATGAACTCCCACAAGATATCACACTAGTCATGAGAAGTTCCCAATGCTCTCTATGGCACTTCATCCACTGAATCATAGAGTGATAATTCTAGGACTATAAGGAATCTGAGAGATCATCAACTTCAACCATTTCATTTTACAGATGACAAAGGTCAAGAAAAGGTAAGTGGCATGACCAACATCACACAGTTATCATCTAAGGCAGAATTTGAACCTAAGTCTTTCTGTGTCCAAATGAAACTCTTCATCCACTATATCATGTTGCCTGAGATTCTTAATAAACATACCAACATACTTAAATGATGCTGAAATTATTTGTCCACAAATAATACATAACTTCCCCATCTCCTTCCCTCTCCCAAAAATGTTCTAGTGCAGAATCTTAGCATTCTTTTCAAATAGGTCTTATGAAGTCTTACTCTCAGGAAAAATGCCAAAATAGTGCTACTGACTTTTTGCTGGAGATGGTAAGAGAAAACAATACAGGGAGACAAATGGAAACATTAGAGAGACATCTAAAATACTGCCCCCCCCAAAAAATAGTTATTATTTTAATTAATTACATAATTAATTAATGAAACAAGCAGGATATTTAAATATGAAAGTAACAGTGGCAGAACACTGAATACTTCATTACAAACCACTCTTAAATTCTGCTTTCAAACCCTCATCAGAATATCAAAAAAAAAGAGAATATTTTTTTCTATTTAGACCCTGACAGGTATCTCTTTGCTCTAGCCCTTAAACCCTATGGATAGCTTTTAAGTATTTTAAGTGCCCCCTTTAATAAATATGTATTGCACAAGTCAAACACCTCTCTGTGCACATGCATCATTAACACCCTTTTGGTGTTTCAGAAATTTCAGAAATGAATAATTATTGTAGCAATGAAATTTGTGAAGGCTCTTTAAAAACGGTTGTTGTTCATTATTTAAAAAAAAAAAAAAACTTTGAAAAAATTTATCAATACAAGTACAAATCAAAGAATAAGCAAGCTACTGACATCCAGCCAAAGAGTTGATGGACGCAAATATATAATGAGACATATTTTTGAACATGATCAATTGGGGACTTTGTTTTGTTTGACTAAGCATGTTTGACATAAGGGTTTTCTTTTTCTTTTATTTTAATCATGAGGATAAAGGGAAAGAAATAGGAAGAAGAGAAAATCAATCTTTGTTAATTAGTGATAAAATGATAAAATTAATTTTAAAGAAAAAATATTTTTAAATAAATAGATGAAATTTATTTTGTATGGGAATACACATCTGAACAGAGAACTTAGTTTTATGTTCAAAGTCTAGCTGGAATTCAATTTTTAACTTTAAAAAAAGTTAGACTTTCGCTATAACAGAATATGCTTAAATTCAATGGCCTTTCCAGAGCTAAAGATTCAGGGAAAGCAGCAGGTTCTGATCTTGGATTATAACAGATGGCCTCCACAATATGATAATAATGGCATCTGACATGTGTTGTTTCAATGATCTCTTTTGCTGTCCAAAAAGTACAGAAGCATTAAATCCGGTATGTTTCTTCAAATCGTTATTTTTGGCACGCTTCTCTTGGCATATGCCATGATGAACCATTCCAAACAAATTAAATTTTCATCAAGTTTTTTTTTTTTAAATCTTTATAATTCATAAGTCTCCCATTTATCTCTGTTCCCAAGGTAACACTTTCTTTCCATTGGGGCCAATTAGGTTTAGGATCAGATTTGGATTTTTTTCCTTTTAGGATTAGCATTTATAGCCAGGGAACCAGGTCTGGAAAACTGGGAATGTGCAGAAATAAGCCAGATGAAATATTTATATCTCTGTTCTCAAAACATTTTTCAGGGACACAAAATAACAAGTTCCCTTGCAAAGGGCTGAAACTCTGAATAGGTGCACTGGAATCAGACAACCAAGCACTTAAGGCTAATTACCTATTGGACAATAACTCTATTAGCATATGCTTGGGAAAATGGCCCTTCTCACTATTCCGTGCTAGCTCAATTTTTTGGTATATACAGATAATCGTAGGAGGGATTAGGGGGTGGAGTGAGACAAGCCAGACTCACTTTGGAGGTGGATGAGAAGGGAGGTTGTGGAGAGCTTGTGTCAGTTTTGTTCATCCTTTTCACTTCTCCCCCTAAAGACCAAGGACTTTTGCTTATTCTGACTCCGCCTGATACTGAGGCCTCGAGGCCTCAGTCTTAGCCTCGACTAAGACGGACTTCATATTCCCCGAAAACCTGTTAAAAGGAGCTAAGTCACATGGTGCTATCTGAATAGATTCCACACAAAGCCCAAACTGACTCAGAATGACACTTCTGGATCTTTACAGTAGAACTTCACAGCTAATTGTAACTGTAATTAATTGTTTCCTCTGACTGTGCAATGTAGTTTTGTGAGGTTTGAAGAAAGCAGTGATTTTACTTCCTGGCAGCTTTAGCAAAATGGGATGTCAGGGAGTGCACTACTTTCAATCTCAAGTTGCAAAATCTAGTTAAAGCAGCAACATCAATGGCTTTCAGTGAGGGCAAATCATAAAAATATACCATTGCTGATTGCTTTTTGGTTGCAAGCTGCAACCAAGTGAAAAACTCCAGGAGAAATGTGAGAAAACCAATGTTCCAGAGCCAACACTTACTCTTTGTTCCCTTTATAGGCTTTTCTTACACTATTTAGCAGTTGGTTGATTGCTTCCATTTTCCTATGCATTTGTTGGCTATGTTTGCTACCAAGTAGGGAGGATTTTAAAGTGTATTATTCCATATTTTTTATTCATCCAATTTTGTTAGCTGTCTATGATTCTTTGGTCTAGCACTTTCTCCCAAATTTGGAATTGGAAGGGACCTTAGCGGTCTAGTGCAACAACCTCATTTTATTGACATGGAAACTGAGGTCAAGAGAAACAAATTGATTAACCTACATTCATATAGGTAGTAAGTGATAAAACTGGGATATAAGCCCAGGTCCTCTAATTACAAATGTGGTGCTCGTTAAAATAAAGTATGACTTTCCCCACCCCCTGGATCACTACCCTGTCATGGAGCAGCAGCTCATAGTTCAGTGAAATCATGTACTAAGCTGTGCAGGGTTACTCAAGATAAAAAGATCATAGTGGTGAGTTCCAACAAAATGTGATCCACTGGGAAAAAAAATGGTAAACCATTTCCATATCTTATCCAAGAAAATACCATAGAAAGTACTAAAATGATAAATAAGAAGAGAGAAAAAGAGAGAGAGAGAGAGAGAGACATTAAGTAGGAAAATGTCCAACATATTATTGGGGAAGAGTAGAAGATAACTATAAGTAGTTTCAGTACTAATGTTGTGCATGTGTCTGGAGACAAAAGAAACATTCAATGCTATAAAGACCAATATTGTAGAGGAACCTGGGATGTAAGATTTATAAACCAAAATAATTTGGATGTGGTCAAATAGGAGATGGTCAAACAGCAAGAGCATAGGTAGTTTTATTTAATTTAGAGAAAGGGGGAAGGGAAATCATAAGCCAGTCCTGATCAGAGCAATCTAATTGCTCTGATGCTTTGGAGTTAGAATTGAAATGAAATGGGACCCTCCAGAGGCCAAAACTGTCAAACACACTGCCTGAGCTCACATGCAACTACAAAATGCCCAAGTTTCACCTGAATCATATTAAAATATAACTGGAAAATATTAAATAAATTAAATAAAAATACAATAATAAATAATATTAATAAATACTATCCTAAGTCAATGTGCAGTCCACAGGGATTTTTATATATGCTTTAGTGCCTATCATTTCTATCTGACTTTGACCCCATTATAACAGATCATGACTCATCACTCACTAAATTCCTATTCATTTTAATCCAATTAGAATTCCACCTCCATCAAGAAGCCATTTATTTTTTGTACTTTTTATCTTTCCTGCATTTAGCATTCTTGCATATTTGATAAAAAGAAGAAATTAATTAAGTAGCTGTTTTCAAATTAAATCAGAAATTTAAGATTTTAAGAAAAATTAAAGTCTCTTATCCCTAACATGTATTATAAGTTCATACTAGTATAACACACTGACAGTAGAGAAAAGCAACAAGTTTGTGAGATTTGATTTTAGAAAAGAATATTTTTGTAATCCAAACAGCCTGTCTCCAGCAGGCGAGAGAAGATGATATATATTCTCCAAAGAAGTAGGTGCTAAGGAAAAGAAAATTTTAAAAATGGGAAAAGGGAAGGAAGAAAAGAAGGAAGAAAGGAAGGAAGAAAAGAAAGAAAAGAGAGAAGAAAAGAAAAGGGAAGAAGGAAGGAAGGAGGGGAAAAAGGAAGGAAGTAAAAAAGAGGAAGGAATGAAAAGAAAGACAGGAATGGAGGAAGAGAGAAAAGAAGGAAGAGAGGAAAGGAAAGAGGAAGGAAAGAAGGGAAGAAAAGAAAGAAAGAGGGAAAGAGGGAAGGATGGAGTGAGGGAGGACAGGAGGAAGGAAGGAAGGGAGGAAGGAAGGAAGGAAGGAAAGGGGGATATAAAAGAAATAAATGACAGAATGAAAGAAAAGAAGGAGGGAATGAAGGAAGAAAGGATGGAGAGGATGGAAGGAAGGAAATAAGAAAAGGAGAGAAGAGAGGAAAGAAAAGAAAGAAAGGAGAGAAGAAAAGGAAGGAAGGATTGAAAGGAAGGAAGGAAAAGGGAAGAAAAAAGAGAGGAAGGAAGGGAAGGAAGGAGGGAAAGGAAGGAAGGAGAAAAGGAAGGAAAGAAAGAAGGAAGGAAGAAAAGATAAAGGGAAGGAAAAGGGGGGAAAGAAGGAAGGAAAGGAGGCAGGGAAGGAAGGAAGGAAGGAAATTTAAAAGGAAGAAAGGAAGGGAAAGAGAAAGTGAAAGAAGGAAGGAAAAGAGGGAAGGAAATAAGTAAGGAAGGAAGTATAGATGGAGAAAAGGAGAGAAGGAAGGAAAGAGAAAAGGAAGGAATGAAAGGAGGGAAGGAAAGAAAGAGGGGAAGGAAGGGAGGGAAGAAAGGAAAGGAAAGAAAAGAGGAAGGGAGGAAAGAAGGAAGGTAAGAAAGGAGGGAAGGAAGAAAACAGTGAAGAAAAGAAAAAAGCAAGAAAGGAAGGAAGGAAAGGGAAGGGAGGGAAGGGAGGAAGGAAGAAAAATGGAAGGAAGCAAGCAAGGAAAAAAGGAAGGGAAAAAAGAAAGAAGGAAGGAAAATAGGGGAGAAGAGAATGAAGTAAAAAAGGAAGGAAATACAGGAAGGAAGGAAGGAAGGAAGGAAGGAAGGAAGGAAGGAAGGAAAATAGAAAGAAAGGAAAGAAGGAAGGAAAGATGGGAGTGAAAGAAGGTAGGAAGGAAAGAAGGAAGGAAAAAAGGCAAGGAAAGAAGTAAGCAAGGAAGAAGAGAAGAAAGGAAGGAAGGGAAGAAAAAAGTAAGGCAAGAAGGAAGGGAAGGAAAAAAGGAAGGAAGAAAAGGAAGGAGGAAGGAAGGAAGAAAGGAAAGCAATAAGTAAAGAAGTGAGTGAAAGAAGGTAGGAAGAAAAAGAGGGATGGAAAGAAGTAAGGAAGGAAGGATGGATGAAGATAAGGAGAAAAGGAAGGAAGAAGTGAAGGAAGGAAAGAAAGAGGGGAAGGAAGAGAGGAAAGAAAGGAAAGAAGGAAGGAAAATAGAAAGAGGAAAAAAGGAAGGTAGGAAAGGAGGGAAATAAGTAAGTAAAGAAGGAAGGAAGGAAGCAAGAAAGGAAGAAAGGAAAGGAGGAAGCGAGGTAAAGAAAGAAGGAAGAAAAAAAGGGAAGGAATCAAGAAAGCAAGCAAGAAAGAAAGGAAAGGAGAGAAAGAAGGAAGGAAAGTAGGAAAGAAGGGAAGGAAGTTAAAAAGAAAGGATAGAAAGGAAGGAAAGAAAGAAGGAAGGAAGGAAGGGAGGGAGAGAGGAAGGAAGGGAGGAAGAGAGGAAGAAAAGGAAGGAAGGAGGAAGGAAGGAAGGAAGGAAGGAAGGAAGGAAGAGAAAAAGGGAAGAAGGGAGGAAGGAATTTCATGGGAATATCCTTGATATAATCAAGATTGATTTTCTATATACATACACATACACACACACACACACACACACACACACACACACACACAAACACAAACACACACACATATCAGTTGAAACAAAAATCAAATTATCATCCACTCTATCCATGTCTACTTCCGTCTCCAAAGCCATGTTAAAAAAAAAAAATTTATATATATCTGGAATCAATTAGATGAATTTCCTCTGTAGGAAGCATCTAAATCCAAAAGCACAGCCCACTTCTTATCATTATAAGTAGTCCAAATGTCCATTAAACAGGCCGTGTAAGGAAAAAAACATTGGTGTCACCCTCACACTACATACTCCAACTTTGGATTCTTTGATATTTCCTCTCCTTTTATTTTTTTCCTGATATATAGTTGGTTCTTAGGAATATCTAAGCACATTTGTGATGTCCACTGACCTATTTCTAGAGAGATGCTGTTGATGCACTAAAAACATAATTTGAGATCCTTTCATCTTGTTTCCAAATAAACAAATTTCTGGACTATCGTGATTAGATTCCATTGACCCCAATTCTTCAACTCTGTCTTAAAAAGATCTAAGAGAATGAATGATTGCAAATGGAAATTCTTGTAGAGGAAATGGGCCTCATTGATCCTGATGAACACTAGAAATAAAATTTGCTGAGACTTGGAATTTTCCTAAAGTATACCTTAAATATTTGGGGCAGAAAGGGAATATGCACTTATATTTTGGCAAAATTGGCAAAATTCCTGAATGAAAGAAAATAAAATGCATCTGTCACACATATTTATATGAATAAGAAGGGAAAATCTGCATTTGGAGTTATCTGCCTATTAAAGTCAAAATGATACCTCCAGAGTAAGCAGTACCCACCAATATTACTAGAAGGTTTAAGGGATAATCATGGGAGAAAGGAAGAAAGTAGCAGAAACATGCAATCTGCTTCCATAGAAAGAAATGACTGAATAGAGCAAGGGAGAAAACTAGATAAGAAAGATCAAAGAATATGAACAAAGACAATTTAAAGAAGTGTTGATAGTAGAAAATATTAACTTTTCCTTAAAGTATGCCCCCAGAAAAATCAGGCCCAAAAAGCAGCATCATGACAAATAAAGAATATAAAAAACAAAATCAGAAGAGGGGTCAACAAATGTGTGCTACTTATGTCCAGCTAGGTGGCACCATCATGTTCAATGCAGTAGATCTAGAATCAGGAACACCCAAATCCATTTCCAGACTCAGGAAAGTTCCCTAAACCACTGAAATCACAGGCCCACTCTATATTCTCACCTTTGCCATCATACAGACTTTCAATTATTTTTCACTTAATATGAACTAAAATAACAATTATCACTTTTATATAGGAATGGAATTAGAAAGTGCATGTACTTAGGAGTCAGCTGAGAACAATTCAAATTCTGCTTCTGACATTTTCTAGCCACGTAACCTTGAAATTTTCATTTCCGCATCTCTAAATTAGAAATAACAATTTTGCAAATTCTATAGGGCTGTTGTGAAAGAATAAGATAAACCAGCATACTCATAGATAATTTACGTATTTTCTTTAATATCACTTTCATATATTACAACTGTAATAATACACAAACTGTCAGGGAAAAAAAGGAAAAGTAGTATTATTTCCATTTAACTGATCAGGAAACTGAGATTCAGGAAAATTAAGAGACTTGTGCAGACTAGAGCCATGGAGAGTAATAAAGAAGACCAGGGGAAGAATGGTTTGAAGTGGGAGTAAATGAATTCTGTTTCGTACATATTGTATACAACATATCTAGAGAATATCAAAATTTCCAAGAAAAAAATCAATGGAATTGAAACTCAGGAATTCGATTAGGAGCTATATCTCAAAATAAATATTGAGAATGCAGAGTTGATGGAGTTGTGAACTGATCCAACCATTCTGGAGAGCAATTTGGAACTATGCCCAATGGACTATAAAGCTATGCATACTCTGTGATCCAACAGTGTCACTATTGGATCTATATCCTAAGGAAATCAAAAAAGGAAAGGATCTACATGTGCAAAAATGTTTGTAGCAGCGGTTTTTTTGTGGTGACAAGGAATTAGAAATTGAGAGGATATCTATCAATCGAGGAGTGGCTGGACAAATTGTAGTATGTGATTGTAATGGAATTGTGCTATAAGAATGATGAGCAGACAGATTTCAGGGAAAAACTAAAAACACTAATATGAATTGATGTAAAGTAAACAGAACCAAAACATCATACACAGTAACAGCAATATTGTATGATGAACTTAGTTATTCTCAGTTGTTTTGCTGATATCCAATGATCCAAGACAATCCCAAAGAATTCATGATGAAAAATGCCATCTGCCTCAACAGAAAAAAACCAATGTAATTTTAATACAGACTGAAGCATACTATCTTTCTTTTTATTTTTTCTTTTTTATTTGAATTTTCCTACACCAAATGATTAATATAGAAATATTATATATAAATGCACACATATGATCTTTATTATATTGCTTATTCTCTTGGGAAAGGGGAAGGGGAGGGATTGAATCTGGAACTCACAACTTTAAAAAAAAAACTATTAAAAGTTGTTTTTGTATGATTGGGGTAGGGGAAATATTTGGGAGAGGAGAGGGGAGGGAAGAGGAGGGAAGCTGCGTTGCACATCTGGCCAGTTCCTAGTAGGGTAGGTCCCCAGTGGGAAAGCTTCTACTAATACTCATAGAGGTTGAGATTGTTATTTGTCCTTCCTGAAAAGAGTACCGTCACATCAGAAAGGTGATGCTGTGACATACAAATGAATTGGATTTAAATCTGGGAGTACTGTGCAAAGTCTTCAGAAGGATAAAAAATCATTAAAGGAGAAGTAAAAGGATTGCTTTGTTACAATGAGAATCTAATCAAGATTTGGTAACACAAATTTGCAGTGGGCCTAATGAGTACAGATTCATGACTTCCTACAGCTCTACTCAGTAACATGTGAATAAAAAAGTAAAGGAAATGTATTGTGGGAGGTCCCTCATAAGATCATAGATTTAGAGCTACAGTGGACTTCAGAGGTCATAGAGACTAAATCCCTCATTTTTATAGAAGGAAAAAAACTGAAGATAACAGAAATTAAGTGATTTTCTCAGCATAACAGAGCTAATAAGTATCTAAGAAAGGATATGACCATATGACTTTTTCATTCCAAGTTCAGTACTCCATGTATTCCACAGAGCTGCCTCACAAGGACTCCCTTAAGAGCCTTATTGGAGTTGGATTTTGGAGTTGTCTAGTAGCAAAGGGAAATATGCCATATCTACACAAAAAGTATAAAACAAAGTAGAATTTGATAGGCAGGCAGCAGCAGCACAGCAGACAGAGTAAGCAGTCAGCTCACAGCTGAGCAGACAGGAAGGGAGTGGGGTGTGATCTCAGCTGTTTCTGTGGGGAGAGCTTTATTATAGTATTGGCTACTTTGCCCTGGCAGCAAGCCAGTAGACTAGCAGAGAAGCTAAAAACACATTGGGGTGAAGACTATAACCCCAAAAAGCTAGTGTCTCTCAGGACCTGGCCACATCCACCCCCAGTGTCTCAGCACGCTCTCAGAGTCTCAGAGTCTCAGAGCGCAGACATAGCACAGCCATTGCTGTCCTGCTAGTGCCTCACTACTGCCTCTGCAGTCTGTAGAGGAAGCTTGGTAATACCATCCAGCCCCACCCCCCCAAAAAAAAGCAGACCGTTTGTTTTTCTTGTTTGTTTTCTTTGACTCTTCTTTAACAAAATGAGCAAAAAAAATTAGAGCACACTCTTAACTATTTATAGCTTCTATATGAAGAGAGAGCAGACTTTAAACCCTGAGGAGACTAAAAACAGGCTGTCTCCAGATGAATCCCCAAAGGGGGACATGGTAAAAAGAAAGGGAAGCTTGGCAAGACAGTCTCGATAAGTCATCCCACTCATTTAAAGATAGAGTAGATAAAGAAATCAAATCCTTGAAAAACAGAATTAGTGAGGTAGGAAAAGAAAATAGCTCTTTAAAAAATAAAATTGGCGAAATGGAAAAAAGTTCCATAGAACAAAACAACTCAGTTAAAAACTCAATTGGACAATTAGAAAAAGATATTAAAAAATGAGTGAAGAAAATACTTCATTGAAAATCAGAATCAAACAAATGGAATTGAATGACTCCAGGAGACACCAAGAATCAGTCAAGCAAAACCAAAAAAAAAAAAAAAAAAATGAAACAATGGAAAAAATGTCAAATACCTTCTTGGGAAAACTACAGACCTGGAAAAAAGATCTAGGAGAGACAATCTAAGTATTATGGGACTTCCTGGGAAATATGATGAAAAAAAGAGCCTGGACACTATTTTCCAGGAAATTATCAAAGAGAACTGCCGATGTTATACAAAGGGTAAAAATAAACATTGAAAGAAGTCATCAATCACCTATAAAAGGAACTCTAAAATCAAAACTCCAAGAAATATAGTGGCCAAATTCCAGAATTATCAGACAAAGGAAAAAATACTACAAGTGGCTAGAAAAAAATCAATTCCAACATAAAGGAGCACAATAAGGATTACCCAGGATCTAGCAGCACCCACATTAAAGGATCAAAGGGCCTAAATTGATATTCCAAAATAAGGAACTTTAATGCAACCAAAATCCCCAAAAAATGGCATCTTTTTCCAGGGAAGAAATGGACATTCAACAAAATAACAAATTTCACCTATTTTGAGAAAAAACGGGTTTAAAAAAAGTTTGATCTAAAATATAGAACTCAAGAAAACCTAAAAAGGTAAAAAGCTTGGGAACTATAAGATATATATTATCTTTGTTCAAAACTAGGGTGGAAAAGGAAATTGTCCAGGAAAAAATAAGTGGGGGTTCTACATCCTTCAGAAAAAGGAAACCATATTGGGGAAAGAATGGGGGAATGGGTAAGTACTTTACTGTCATCAGAATTGCAAAAGAGAAAAAATATTGATATTTTGTTTGGTGAAACTTCTCCCACCCATTGAAGAGTGGGAGGGGGAAAGGAAAAGGAGGGTAAGCTAACAGAAGAAACAAAATTGTGAGGAAAAACAGTAAGAAAGGGGGAAAAGGTGAGGAGGGGATTAAAAACAGGGGTGTGGAAGCAAGTGGTGCTCCCAAAGTTTAATAGGAAGAGGGAGGGGAAAAGGGAAAAGCCAAAAGGGTGCAAGATGGCAAAATAAAATTGGTAATTTTAACCATAAATGTGAATAGGGGTAAACTCCCCATAAAGAGGAAGCGGTTAAGAATGGATTAAAAAGAATCTACAATATGTTGTTTACAGGAAACACACTTGAAGTAGGGTAATACATAGAGAGTAAAAGTAAAAGGTTGGAGCAGAACCTACTATGCTTCAGGTGAAGTCAAAAAAGCAGGGGTAGCCATCCTGAATTCAGATCAAACAAAAATAAAAATTGATCTAATTAAAAGAGATAAGGAAGGGTACTGTATTTTGCTAAAAGGATAGCATAGATAATGAAAAATTAAAGAAACATATATGCACCAAGTGGTGTAATCTAAATTTTAAAAAGAGATTAAGAGAGCTGCAAGAAGAAATAGACAGTAAAACTATAATAGTGGGAGATCTCAACCTTGCACTCTCAGAATTAGATAAATCAAACCACAAAATAAGTAAGAAAGAAGTCAAAGAGGTAAACAGAATACTAGAAATTTTAGATATGATAGCTCTTTGGAGAAAACTAAATGGAGACAGAAAGGAGTATACTTTCTTCTCAGCAGTTCATGAAACCTATAAAAAACTGACCATAATGTTGGAATCCTTACAAAGTGTTAACTCATTAGAGTTGTTAGAGACAATAATTATCTAATTTAGCATGGTACTTAGCAAATCCTCTAGCTCACTAATGTATTTAAGTACTCATTGGAGTTCACATGTTTGGGAGGTTTCAGGGTTTAGTATGAGATATCTAAATTCACACCTCCCTTAATCCCTCCCTCAGAGGAGGAGTCAACCTTTGGGAGATCATATATAAAGAAGCTCTTAGCTTCAGATTAGTTAGTTCAGAAGAAGCCATGAGTTGGAGTTGAGCTAGAGCAAGAAGTCATTTTGGAAGATTGACAGAGTGACAGAGCACTCTGGGAGGAAACCCACTCTTGGAAGTGGAGTCAGATTCATTCCAAATTTCACCTTGGTGCTGGCTGGAGACATTCGGAGTTGAGCTAGAGGCAAAAGACTAGCATCGAGAGCTCTCAGAACCAAGGAAAGCTGAGTCCTCTAAGGAAGCTACCAGGGCCCAAGGAAGAAGAAAATAAAGATTTGAACTTTTAGCACCTGGATGCATTTTGAGGTTATTATCACTTTTAACTGAAACTAAGCCTGCCTCCAGAAAACCTCCCTAAGAAACCTGCTCTCAGAGAGAACCATTATATTTTAAAGAAAAAGAACACCACATTATAAGTGGGACTCACACTTAACACCATACACCAAGATAAGATGAAAATGGGACCATGATTTAGGCATAAAGAATGAGATTATAAATAAATTATAGGAACATAGGATAGTTTATCTCCCAGATTTAAAAAAATTTTCCAAATCAAAAATTTTTAACAAAATAAAAATTTATTCACAAATTAAAAACCTTCGAAAAAAAAAAAATGAAAAAAATTAAAAAAGCCAACAAAACACTTCAAAAAATTCTCAAAAAGGCCCCCACCAAAATTAAAAATTTTTTATAAACAACCATTTAATTATAAATGGTCAAAATATAAAAAATTTTAATTAAAATAAAACACCCTCAAGAAAAGGCCAAATAAATTAAAAGAAAATTAAAAATCTGGAATACCCACCAACCCCGGGAAAAAATAAAAAAAAAAAAAAAGGGAAAGGGACCCCCCCAGTTTTCCCGGGAACACTTTTGGGGATTAAAAAAAAACCATTTTAAAACCCCAAATTAGAAAACGCCCCTTTAAAGCACACTTTTATACAAAAAAAAAAAGGGAAAAGGCCTTTTCCAAAATTTTTCACCCTTTTTATGGAAAAAAAATGAAATCCCACAATTAAAATTTGGAAAGGGTTTAGAAGTTAGGAAAAAACAAGAAAACCACAATAAACAAGAAATGGGAAGTTTACATTTAAAAAATGAAAAAAAAAAAACATTCCAACAACAATACAAAAGGATTATTCAAAAAAATTTTTTCAAAGGAAAAACAATAGTTTCAAAAAATGGACAAACACTCCCCCAAAAAAAACATAAATAAAAACTTTTCTTTTGCTTTCCAAATTTTAACCCAACCAATTCCTTAAAAGGGAAACAGCATTCGCAACATAGAAACAGGAATCAAAATTTTTAAATTTAAGGGCGCCCCCGGGGATGGAGGGGAGGGAAAAATAAACAAAAATAAAGTTAAGGGAAAAAAAATTTACCCAAGGGTTTGAATAAAAATTTAAAATTATTAAAAAAAAATATTGGGAATAAAACCCAAAAAAAGCAAAGAGAAAAAAGAAATCATTTTCAAAAATATGCAATAATAATTAATGAGGAAAACAACCCAAAAAAATTGGAAATAAAAACCTCAAAAAAAGTTGGATAAAAAAAATTAAAATAATTAATCTTACCCAAAAAATAAAAAAAGAATTCCAAAATTTGGGGTGCAAAATTTATACCAGGACTTTTACAAAAATAAAAAAAATCAATGAAGGGAAAAAAATAAAAAAGGGAAAAAAAAAAAACAAAAAAGTTCTAAAATAAAAAAATAATAAAGAAAGTAAAAAAATTTAATTAATTAAAAAAATAGATTGGTACATAAAAAAAAAAAAAGATAAACCCTTAGAAATCGTTTTAAAAAAAAAAAAAACTTGAAAGTTTAAAATTTAAAAAGGGAGAAAAATTAAAATTATTTTTTGAAAATAAACATTCCCAAAAAACAAAGGATAGACAAAATTTCAATGAAAAGGGGAAACTATTTTAGTTATAAAAAATTAAATATATTTAAATTAAAATGAAATTGGGAAAAAAATACCAAAACCTAAATTCTAAATGACAAAATAAAATTGATTTTAAATTAAAACTGGGAATTACATTTTGGGGTTTGGGGAAAACAACCATTTTGGAATTTAACAGTAAAAAGTTTCAAACTTCATATTTGAAAATGTTACTAGGGATTATATCCCAAAATTTAAAAAGGAAAGGGACCGATTCAAGGTTTGGAAACCCTTTTTTTTTGGGAAAAAGGTGTCCATCACTTGGAAATTTAAAAAAATTTGAAAATTTGGAATATTATTTCTGTAAGAAATGACCAACAGGATGATTTCAGAAAGGCATGGAGAGACTTAAACGAATTGATGCTGAGTGAAACAAGCAGGGCCAAGAGATCATTATATACTTCAACAACAATAGTATATGGACCTGGCCGTCCTCAGCAATGAGATGAACCAAATCAATTCCAATGGAGCAGTAATGAACTGAACCAGCTACGCCCAGTGAAAGAATTCTGGGAGATGCCTAAAAACTATTACATTGAATTCCCAATCCCTATATTTTTGCCCACCTGCATTTTGGATTTTCTTCACAGGCTAATTGGACAATATTTCAGAGTCCGATTCTTTTTGTACAGCAAAATAATGGTTTGGTCATGTATACTCATTGTGTATCTAATTTATATTTTAATATATTTAACATCTACTAGTCATCTTGCCATCTGGGGGAGGGGGTGGGGGGAAGGAGGGGAAAAATTGGAATAAGAGGTTTGGCGATTGTCAATGCTGTAAAGTTGCCCATACATATAACCTGTAAATGAAAGGCTATATATATATATGTATATGTATATATATATATATAGCCTTTCATCATATATATATATATATATATATATATATATGACAACTCTGAGATACTACTACATACCTCTCAGATTGGCTAAGATGACAGGAAAAAATAATGATGAATTCTAGAGGGGATGCAGGAAAACTGGGACACTGATGCATTATTGGTGGAGTTAATGTATGAATCCAACCATTCTGGAGACCAATCTGGAATTATGCCCAAAAATCTGTGCATACGCTTTGATCCAGCAGTGCTACTACTGGGCTTATATCCCAAAGAGATACTAAAGAAGGGAAAGGGACTTGTATGTGCCAAATGTTTGTGGCAGTCCTTTTTGCGGTGGCTAGAAACTGGAAAATGAATGGATGCCCATCAATTGGAGAATGGTTGGGTAAATTGTGGTATATGAATGTTATTATTGTTCTATAAGAAATGACCAGCAGGATGAATACAGAGAGACTTGGAAAGACTTACATGAACTGATCTTAAGTGAAATGAGCAGAACCAGGAGATCATTATACACTTCAACAACTATACTGTATGAGGATCTATTCTGATGGAAGTAGATATCTTCAACAAAGAGAAGATCTAATTCAGTTCCAATTAATCAATGATGGACAGAATCAACTACACCCAGAGAAGGAACACTGGGAAATGAGTGCGAACTGTTTGCATTTTTGTTTTTCTTCTCAGGTTATTTTTACCTTCTGAATCCAGTTCTCCCTGTGCAACAAGAGAACTGTTGGGTTCTGCACACATATATTGCATCTAGGATATACTATAACATATTAAACATATATAAGACTGCTTGCCATCTAGGGGAGGTAGTGGAGGGAGGAAGGGAAAAGTTGGAACAGAAGTGAGTGCAAGGGATAATGTTATAAAAAAAAAATTCCCACACATATGTACTGTCAATAAAAAGTTATTTTAATAAAAAGAAAATCTGAGAATGAAGAGTCAGCTAGAAAGCTATGGGAAGGCTTCCTGGAAAAAGGAGCACCTGAGCTGAACACTGAAGAAATACAAGGATTTCAAAAGGCAGAAAATATGGAGGGCATATGTATCCAGAGATTAAGGAAGGGACAAGTAGAAAAGGGACTAAGGGAGCTTCTCAATGTACTACTCTACAGCATTTCAGAATTATATTTTGGTTTTTGTCCTCTTTCTATCTAAGGAGAGAAGAAAGACTAGACTTGTGATTTCATAGATTTAGAGAACTTCCATGTGAGGAAACTTCCTGTATTAATGCAAGTTATTAATTTCTTTATAGTCTTAGAGAGGGGGCTCTCTAGAGCACTGAGAAAAGTAATTTCCCCCCCCCATTTGTTTTTGTTTTGTTTTTCTTTTTTAGCTGAGGCAATTGGGGTTAAGTGACTTGCCCAGTGTCACATAGCTAGGAAGTGTTAAAAGAGAGAAGTAATTTTCAGGATCACAGTCATTATGTGTTAGAGACAAGACTTGAACTCAGATCTTCCTGACTCTATGACCAACTATCTATTATATATACTCATACCAGACATTAAAGATCTTGGTACAGGATGGTACAGAATGCAACTTCCTGGCACTAACTACTTGCCTGAAGGTAAGTAAATATCTACGCCATTTGAAATAGATAATAACCCTTTGAAGAGTAATCTATCCCTCTATGTCCCTCACATATCTTAGACCAATGCTAGACACTCAATAAATTTAATTTGTTCAATCATTTTTCAATTTTATACAACTCTTCGTGACTCCATCTGGGTTTGTCTTGAAAAAGATACTGAAGTGGTTTGCTATTTCTGTGAAACTGAGGCAAACAAGGTTAATTTACTTGCCCAGAGTCAGACGCAGTGTCTGAGGCCAAATTTAAACTCAAGAAGATGAGTTTTTTTGACTCCAGGTGCAGGACTCTATCCACTATATCCTACTTACTCCAGCTCAATAAATACTTGCCAACATATGAACTGAGTTTTTGGCCATCTTCACAGATTCACGATCTCCCTCAGCTGCCTATTTCAATATAATTCATTCTAACAAATATTTATCAAGTACCTACTGTTTGAAAAAAAAATTTTAATTATGAGATGAGAACAACTCCCTTAACAGTCAATCATATTCCATCTCTTGGCTTACACATTTTCTCTAGCTTTCCTTCATCCCTGGAATGTGCTCCCTCTGCATCTCTACATTTCTCCCTGCCTTCCTCCAAATCCCAATTAAAATCCCATCTTCCATAGGAAGTCTTCCCCAACCCTTCTTAATTCCCTCTTTTAATTATTTCCTACTCATCCTGAATGTAACTTGTCTGTTCATTTATTTGCTTGTTGTCTCTCCAATTACATTATGAGTTCCTTGAAATCAAAAATTATCTTTTGTTTCTTTTTATATCCCCCAAATGTAGTACCATATCTGGCATATAGTAAGGCCATATAGTATTTTTTTTTAAAATTTAATAGCCTTTAATTTACAGGATATATACATGGGTAACTTTACAGCATTAACAATTGCCAAACCTCTTGTTCCAATTTTTCACCTCTTACCCCCCCCACCCCCTCCCCTAAATGGCAGGATGACCAGTAGATGTTAAATATATTAAAATATAACTTAGATACACAATAAGTATACATGACCAAAACATTATTTTGCTGTACAAAAAGAATCAGACTCTGAATTATTGTACAATTAGCTTGTGAAGGAAATCAAAGATGCAGGTGTGCATAAATATAGGGACTGGGAATTCAATGTAATGGTTTTTAGTCATCTCCCAGAGTTCTTTTTCTGGGTATAGCTAGTTCAGTTCATTACTGCTCCATTAGAAATGATTTGGTTGATCTCGTTGCTGAGGATGGCCTGATCCATCAGAACTGGTCATCATCTAGTATTGTTGTTGAAGTATATAATGATCTCCTGGTCCTGCTCATTTCACTCAGCATCAGTTCGTGTAAGTCTCTCCAGGCCTTTCTGAAATCATCCTGTTGGTCATTTCTTACAGAACAGTAATATTCCATAATTTTCATATACCACAATTTATTCAGCCATTCTCCAACTGATGGACATCCATTCAGTTTCCAGTTTCTAGCCACTACAAAAAGGGCTGCCACAAACATTCGTGCACATACAGGTCCCTTTCCCTTCTTTATAATCTCTTTGGGATATAATCCCAGTAGTAACACTGCTGGATCAAAGGGTATGCACAGTTTGATAACTTTTTGAGCATAGTTCCAAACTACTCTCCAAAATGGTTGGATTCGTTCACAACTCCACCAACAATGAATCAATGTCCCAGTTTTCCCACATCCCCTCCAACAATCATCATTATTTTTTCCTGTCATCTTAGCCAATCTGACAGGTGTGTAGTGGTATCTTAGAGTTGTCTTAATTTGCATTTCTCTGATTAATAATGACTTGGAGCATCTTTTCATATGACTAGAAATAGTTTCAATTTCTTCATCTGAGAATTGTCTGTTCATATCCTTTGACCATTTTTCAATTGGAGAATGGCTTGATTTTTTATAAATTAGAGTTAATTCTCTATATATTTTGGAAATGAGAAGGCCATATAGTATTGACTGAATACTACATACTCCAGGTTCAACATACATACAGGTTCAACTCCATCCAGTGAACCATCTGGTTGCCTCTAAAGACAAGAAACTAAATTTATATTTATTTGGAGGGGGAATTGATTGGTTTTAATGATAAACATTAGGTTAAAACCTACCTATAGTCTCAGTATAATCTATTTTGTTTTTATTTTTCAAATAAAATTTTTGCAATTATGTTTATCACCTTGTGTGGAATATAGAGAGATAAGGTGAAGAACCTACAGGAATGTATGAATTCTTTTTCTGTATTTTATTTTCATTATTTCTGTGTTTCTCCTATGGCCTGTATAATATATGCAGGCTCATATTTACTTAAGCCTTGGCCAGCTATAAACCTATTTACTTAACCTGACCTGATGACATTTATCAGTATTTGACATTTATCGGTATTTAGTCTATTAGCTTGACCACTATCTGCTTGATTAAGCCTGAAGGCCTGATTTTCTGTTTCCTAAAAATTAGGAGATTTCAGGAAAACAGAAACCTTCCATTCCAATCTTTCTGAATAGCAACAACCAATTAGATGCCTCCTCCTCCCCTTCTCAATGTTCTCTTAGTTGTGATGTAATTCTTGTATATGTATCTTTACTATGTAAGCTATACATCTTTACTACTTCTTTAGCCCTCCTACCACGAGCTTTCTCTTTTTTTCAATAAACAACTTTTCTTCTTTTTACTGAATAATCTCTGAGTAGTCATTCTGGGTAAGGGTCTTCTACATCCCTTACAATCTAAACCAACTCTGCTTATTCATAACTTTGATGATTTTCTCATGTGCTTCATATGGGTTGCTTTCATCATGTTCTTGTTATCTTTCTTATTTAAAATTAGTAATAATAATAATAATAATAATAGACCATGACTTTCCAAAATAAGCAAATGAATAGTGACTTTTCTCTGGGGTAAATTTACTTTGAAAGTAACTGCAGAATACATTCAGGTGACACGGACATTAATTTTTTTCTCCCCACTTAGTTTCTGCTGATAGTGGTCATCTGTTTCTTTTTTAAAAGAGATGTAGGGGAAAAGGGTTATTAAGTCTGTAAGAAAATATCAGGAGGCATTAATGAAAAACAAAAGAAGTCTCAAACAAAGGCAGTGCTGAAACTACCAATTGTGACAAAGAGAATAAATTCCCCTGCAACTGATAAGGTTTACAGAAGAGAGACCATGCCCCTCAACCACTAGGGGCAGCTGAGATGGACAGAGAGAGTTGTCTTCATTGCCTGGAAAGTAAGATCAGAGAGTGACCAAGGCAAGGGCCCTAAAAAAGGGAGCAGAACTTAAAAAAACAAACAAACAAAAAAAAAAAAACTCACAAACACAAAAACAAAAAAACACCAGGAGGCATGGAAATAGGTTGGTCTGATGATCATTGTAGGAAGTAAGTATATTCTATCCTATGTCAGTGCCCAGGATTCTGGGCCCTAGTGGTTCTGCCCTAATTACAATTAGTTAGAGCCTAAAGTGACCATAAATGTCTTTCATTCTCACACAAAGTCCAACTAATCTACAATTCTTATTTTATTGAAGATCAAATATGTTCAAAACCAAATAGAGATGATAAGCTGTTTTAATCAATCTATCCTACTAACAAAAAAAATTAGCAACTAGTACTCTTGAAAGTTAAATAAGAACAAATATTAACAAAAATTAAGAACAAATATAATAAAAATACTACTATGTGAAAAATCAAGTGCAAAGTATTCCTTTAAAAATATGATTTGATTTTTTTTTTCTAAATAACAAATGTCATGCTTATGAAAAAATTATTTGGCATGTCTGACAAGCATATTATTTATTCCTACATAAAAGTTAAAGCTAGAAGATATATTGGAGAACTATTAATTGTAAAAAAAAAAAAAACAAATTAAAATTTAATGGAAAAAATTTAATTTTAAAAATCTTTTTAATAAAATAGTGCTACCTTATTTTAAAAAAGAAGGGAAACTAGTTGGCACAATGGATAGAACTAAAGCCTTGGTGTCAGAAGGACCTCAGTTCACATCCAACTCCATATACTTACTAGTCATGTGACCCTAGACAAGTCACTTAACCCCAATTATCTCCAAAGAAAAAATTTAATTAAATATTTTTTAAACTAAGAGATGTAGCATGACAGAGCAAATAAAAAGTTGGCCTTTGGGTCAAGAAAATCTAGGTTCAAGTCCTGCCTTTGGTAATTCCTCACTAAGTGACGTTAGCCAAATCATTTACTCTATTAGTACTAGGAGCAACTATAATTTATAGATGTGTACCCTCTCTGTATTGGAGAAGGGAATTTTCACACTGGACATTCTCTTTAAAAGTTGAATTAAAATTTATTAATTTATCGATACATTAAAATGTATCAAAATATGTCTTTCAAAATTCATAAAACCAATATTTGACATCCACATCAAAAAAGTATTCCAAACATTTAATTAATAGTTGTCTTTCTAAGTTCAATATATACATTATGCAAGACTTTTAAGCAAAATTTCCATTTCAATCACACTAAATAAAGTAAAAGAAATTAAGGGGACTTTATAAGATATACAAAACTTTCAATATTCAGAGAATTCATATAAGACAGAAAGTTGAAGCTATCCAAGTCTATATAATTCATGCAGACCAGACTCCATCCTTATGAATGAACATTCACATAAGAATGTAATAGAATACTTTTTAACTGTGTCAAAAGAAATAACAATGGGAATGGCTTCAAAGAAACTGGAAAGATAAATGCAAAGTGAAGCAAAACAAAATAAAATAAAAATATAAATTGAATGTAAAAGGCTGAAACTCTGAGTAGATGCACTGGATTCAGATAACCGAGCACTTAAGGCTAATTACTCATTGGACAATACTCTATTAGCATATGCTTGGAAAATGTTCCTTCTCACTATTCTGTGCTGGCTCAATCTTTTAGTATATACAGATAATTGTAGGAGGGATTAGGGGGTGGAGTAACACAAGCCGGGGTCACTTTTGCCCGGGGAAGAGGAAAAGGGAGGTTGTAGAGAGCTTGTGTCCATTCCCTTCGCTTCTACTCCTAAAGACCAAGGACTTTTGCTTATCCTGACTCAGCTGATTATAAGGCAACCAGGGTGCTAATTTGGTCTTCATAATTGAATATAATGTATAAAATAACAAACAGTTTTGAAAAACTCAAAACTCTGATCTATGCAATGATCTATGCTTCCAGAAAACTGATGATACTGTATGCTATCCACTTCCTCAGAGAGAAGTGATAAACACAATACATTTTTGCATCTGGCCAATGTGTGAATCATTTTTGCTTGACTATGCAAATATGTTACAAAACTCTTATTTGACTCTTGACTTCAGGTCCAGTACTGTTTTGGCTTTGCCACCTAAGAGAAAACAGAACCAGTAGGGAATACACAACACGGCTACATTTTATTTTTTAAAAGAAAATTGGGCCAAAGATGGGGGAATTTTGGTCAGGCCTGTAGGGAACAAATAATAAAAGCATTTTCTTCACTTGCTAGTTAATTGTTAATTATTTTGGTTCCAAAAAAAGTCAAGGGCTTGCTCGTTTGCTCCCTAGTTTGTTTGTTTATTTGATTGATCATTTTTATTGATGCCTAATAAGTTTTTTTTTTAATAGAAGCAGCAAGGGAACCAGTTAGATTTGTACTAATCCAGAAGTGAAGAGCACATTGCAAAATACAGACATTTTTAGACATAAAAATAGGACTAGGTGTTTACTTACTCTGTTATTTGAGAGAACAAACCCCAATATCTGAAATAATTTTAGAAAGAAATTAGGTCATTTGGTAAAGGAGAGAAGCAGAAAGAAAGGATTATTTCCCTGCCTCATCAGGTTCTATAAAGTTTACATTATATAGGATTTTGAGAAAGGTTTCTGCACACAAATCACACATGAATTACATGAAGGGAATCCAAAACACAAGTTTAAGTGAACCTGAAGTTCTGGATGTGAGGACACAAAACAAGAATACTTTAGGTGGATACAGGATCTAGTAGAATCCAGAATTTCTTGTAGCCATCTCCAGTAGTCTTAGAAAGTTACTGAGGTGAGGACAACATTCTTGGGTAAAGTAAGGTTCAAACAATAGTAACAAATGGTAAATAAATAATAATCCATACCTTTATTTGCCATAGTTTCCTAATGTGCTATAATAATAGCATTTAACACCCTGGAAGATTGTAATTGAATGAGACAATTTTAGCAAAACACTTTAAAATTTAAAATTTTAAATGCTACATAAATAACAGTATTATCATTAATCGTATGTTGATCATGATGTTAATAACATGAACTTTGACAGAAAACAAAAATACTAGGCTTGTTACTCCCCATGACATGAGTAGCTGGCTTTGTTCTGAGACATCAGTACCAGAGAATACCCTCTCTACCACTCCTGCCTCCTCCAGTAGGCAAGCCTCTAGATCACAACCTCAACTGAAGATCCATGAACATCCTGAAATAAACAGGGCACCTGAAAAATTCAAGCAGAGAAACCTGAAGGATAACCACTAAGAGGAAGAGAAGAACAAGGGAAGTGAAGAACAAGGGAAGTAATCTAATTACCTATTACATTTAGCATTGAGTAGTGTGTGCACTGTTGGAACCCTAGTGTGTACAGATATAAATAAGACCTGATTCCTGGCCTCAAAAAGTACTATATTTAGTAAGCACCTACAAATTGCAGATCACTCTGCTATGTAGTGGACAAGTGCAAAGTTTTCATAAGATCATCTACCTTTAAAGAGTTGACCATGGTGAGGGGAGGGGAAAGGAAGGGAAAGAGAAAGAGAAGAAAGGAGAGGAGATAAATGGAACATAGATGGAGAGAGAGAGAAGAAAAGAGAAAAGAGAAGAGAAGAGAAGAGAAGAGAAGAGAAGAGAAGAGAAGAGAAGAGAAGAGAAGAGAAGAGAAGAGAAGAGAAGAGAGAGAAAGAGGGAGGGAGAGAAGGAAAGAGAGAGAGAAAGGAATGGAGAAAAGGAAAAAGGAAAGAGAGAGATATAAAGACAGACAGACAGACACAGACAGAGAGACAGAGAGAGAAAGGGACAGAGAGACAGAGACAGAGAAAGAAACTCTATACAGTCCACATTATCATAGATTTAGAACGAGAAGAGACCTTAGAGGTCATGGAATCCAATTCCTTCATTGTACAAATCAGGAAATATATTTAGAGAGGTTCAGTGACAAATATGTACATATTTATGCATATTTGAAAAACCCCTACCTTTGATTTCATCCATTTAAGGAATTTCCAGTATGGAAGTGCCTCTTACCAATTAAGATCTGCAGCTATTCTTTCACTTCTAGTCTTAGAAGTGGACTTCTTACCAGAGTGTGCAACCTTGCATTTTCTAAAGATATTTTTCAATATAATCATTTTCTTTTTATTCCCTTGTAGTCTATTTTATGCATTTTAAAAAAACCACTTTTTGAGAAGGAGTTCATAGGCTTCTTCAGACTGCCCAAGAAGTCCTTCACACAGAAAAAGTTAAGGACCTCTGTTTTAGAGAGTAATATAAGAAGTTAAGTGATATTTGAACCCAAGTCTTCTTAAGTTTAACTCCAAAGCTGGCTGACTCTCAAACAGAACAAAAACATTTTTTAAAAAATTAAATCAATATACTGTATGTCTGAAATAAAGTGACCACATAAATTTAAAAAGAGAACAATCAACTAGAAATAGAGCATGATTTGGAGTCACTAAAGAGCCATCCCAGAATTTGGGATTATATATTTTGGTAGATTTATTGAGAAAAGAAAATATTTAGATGGGGGAAGGAGAAAGTGAGAGAGTCAATTCAATTAATTAAATCATCCCTATTTAAATAAATGTTATCTTAAGAAGATGTGAGAATACATTCATTAAATAATAAATCAAATAAGTTAACTAATAACAATAAAAATAAATTTATTAAAGACATTAAGAGTAGCTATAGGAAAGTCTGATCAACTAGAGTGACATTGAAAAATATGTTTAGATTGGCTGAAGAAACTTGGACATACAATAGTTGCTTGAAAAATGGAAGTTGAAGAAAGCAGATCTTCTTTGATCTTCTTCTAAGATCAAATCAACTCCAATGGCTTAGCACTTTGTAAAGATTCCAACAGGAAGTAAAAACTTTGAAAGAGGATCCCAGCACAATTCTGAAGAACTGCTTGGGAGCAGGGAAGAGAAGTTGTCCCAGATCACTTTACTGTTGGAATCCTTACAAAGTGATGTCAGTTGCCTAATGTAGCATGGTACTTAGCAAATTCTCTAACTCACTAATGTATTTAAGTGCTCATTGGAGTTCACAAGTATGGGAGATTCACAAAGTTAACTTTGTAACTTTGTGAATTCACACCTCCCTTAATCCCTCCCTCAGAGGAGGAGTCAACCTTTGGGAGATCATATATAAAGAAGCTCTTAGAGCTTCAGATCAGTTAATTCAGAAGAAGCCACGAGTCAGAGTTTAGCTACAGCCAGAAGTCACTTCGGAAGATTGGCAGAGTTACAGAGCACTATAGGAGGAAGCCCACAAGCCCACTCTCAGAGGTGGAGTCAGATTCATTCACTTCATCTCACACCACTGTGGTGGCTGGCCTCCTGCACTTCCCCCATTGAGACCAAGGCTGGTCTGAAAGGCTCTCCAGAAAGCTGCCCAGCCCCAGGAAAGGAGACAAGAGATTCATTCCATTTTCCACCTTTGTGCTGGCTGGAGGCTGAAGGACAAACCTTTGGATTTGGAGACATTCGGAGGGAGCTCTTGGAACCAAGCAGAGAGATAGGCCACCAAGAAAACTAACCAGGCTATTTTGGAGGAAGCAATAAAAGATCTGAACTTCTAACACTTGGCTGTATTTGGAGTGATTATTACTCTGAACTGAAACTAAGGCTGCTTCCAGAAAACCTCCCCAAGAAACCTGCTCCCAGAGAAAACCATTATATTTTAAAGAAGAGAACACCACATTTTCCCTTCTTTCCCCCTTTTTGTCCAGAGAAGGACCTCACGAGCCTCAAAGGGTCTAGAAGATTCTGGATTTCCCATCTTCCCATTAGTATCTTATCATCATCTTCTAAGATAATATCAACTGGCAGCAGGACCTGAGAACAAATTAAATAGGATTCAGGAAAGCAGACTCACAACTCTTCAAGGAGCCCAGAGAAATACTACATTAAGGGGAGCATCTTAAGAACTTCAATAAAAGGATTTCCATGAGTTACCCCCTTACATGTGTTTCCTAAGTTTGAGTCCACTTTCTCAGAGACTCCACACACACTTGTTAGAGAATATGTAACAGACCTTTGGGGGAATATTAGTACCAACTCCCCTTAATGTGTCTTCTTAAGTAAATACCTCCTTTCTAAAAACAAATTAAGTCTAGCTGATTATTTGATATCACTCATAATCTTAGGGGAAGGGGAAGCACACTGGGGAGGGCTCTGGAGCTATAGTACTAAAATGATTCCCCTAACTTACTCAGAGATAACTTTAGAACCCTGAAAAAAAAAATCAGTGGGAATAGGTATTAGTAGAATTGTCACAGAGCATATATGATTATGTATGCTACATGTTTTGGCTCTGCTTCTAAATGTATATGTCTCCTCCAATAGAATGTAAGCTTCTTCAGGACAGGAAATAATTGGGATATGTAGACAAACAATAAATACTTGTTGATAGATTACCTAGCTTTGTGACTAGGGACATGTCATTTTCCCTCTCTAGGTCTCAGTTCCTTCATCTGTAGAATGAGGGGAGTGAACTAGATCTCCAAGATCTCTTTCAGTTTTAATGTTCCAATATTTTAAGAAAAAAAATAATAACTTCCAGACAATTAGGGTTATCTGGAAGTTGAGTAAGTTTTTCACTCCAAAGAATACAGTATGGATGGCTACTTGTCAGGTACATTTTAGAATGGTTCTTATTCATATATGAATTGGTTTAAATGACCTATGAATGCCTTCCAATTCTATTATTTTGTAATACTGTTTGAAGAGAATTCAATTAATTCTCAACAATATTCATTGTGTCATTTTGTCATTACTGGGTGAAGAGTTTTGTGAATCGCCTATCTGATTTTATTGCTCTATGTGTCCTTTAGCAAAATGTTTCAAACTTCACTAGACTGTGGGATACCACTGTTTTGTTTTCCTTACCTTGAAGACCAATCCCTTGTGCACAGTTCAGGCAGCAGCTAGAGGTAATAAAGAGGACACAAATTCTGCTCATCATCTAAAACCATATCTTTTCATAGAAATCAGAGTAAATTATTTTGATTACCCTGAAATATTGTAGAAAGAAAGAGTTTATAAAATATAAGCTCTTTGAGGGAAGGTACTAATGCTGCATCCAGTGTCAATAGTACTAAGCACCAATACCTGATATTTAATAAATTCATGTTAAATTCAATCCTCTGAAAATCCCAGCACAATAGAGAGGTATCATACCAATTCATCAGAAGAATAAAATGGAAGATGTGCCAGGAGGCATTAAGAGTCTAAAACACCTTCAATCATTATTGATTAGAAAAATGCAAATTAAAACAACCCTGAGATCATTTTACACCTATCAGATAGGCTAAAAGTATTGATGGGGAAAGTAACAAATATTGGAGGGAACCTGGAAAATTGGGACATTAATTCATTGTTGGTGGAACGGAATTGCTCTAACCATTTTGGAGAGCAATCTGAATTTTGCCCTTAGAATTATTAAGCTGGGGGCAGCTAGGTGGCACAGTGGATAGAGCGTTATGCCCTGTAGTCAGGAGGACCTGAATTCAAATCTGGTCTCAGATACTTAACATTTCCTGTGTGATCCTGAGCAAGTCACTTAACACCAATTGCCTCAGGGGAAATAAAAGAATTATTAAGCTGCCTATTATACTCTTTGACCTAACAATACCACTGATAGATAGATCTATTTCCCAAAGATGAATAGAGAAAAAGGAAGACAACCTATATATTCTAAAAATATTTACAGCAGTTATTTTGTGATGGCAAAGAACAGGAAACTAAACATCAACTGCAGAATGGTTGAAAACGTTGTGGCATATCATCACAGTGTATGATCACTACTGTGCTATAAGAAATGATGAGCTCATTGATTTTGGAAAAATGCAGAGAAACTTACACAAAATAATGAAGAGCAGAATGAGCAGAACAAGAGAATGGTGTATAGAGTAACACCAGTATTGTTTTAAGAGTAACTGAGTCATTTTAATTATTATAAATACCCAAAGTAGCTACAAATGATATGAAGGAAGATGGTATCTACACCCAGAGAAATAATAAATAGAAGTATATATGGCATGATTTTACATATATGTGTGTGTGTGTGTGTGTGTGTGTGTGTCTAATGATAACCATCTCTAGGGCAGTTGGGGGGGGTGAGAAAAAAGGGGATATTTACATAACTTTATTTTATAGTTAAAAGGAAAAGCAAGTTGTACATAATTGATTTACAGTTTCATGTGAAATGATCTTTTTTAATTCTACTGTTTTATTTCATAAATTAAAAATAAATTTAAAAATTTTTAAAGAAAATTAATTTAGAAAGCAAAACCAAAGAAACAATACCATCTTTTTAATCTCACACCTAACTCTGTACCATATGCTCTGTAATTCAGTAACTCTGACCCCCTCTGCTTTTGAGCATTTTCATTGACTATACCCCATTCCCTGAAAGCTCTCCCTCCTCATCTTCTCCTAGTTCCTTTGGTTTCCAACAAGTTTTTGCTAAAGTGTGTGTACCTTTTGCCAGAAGTCTTCCCAGACTTCTTCATCTTAGTGTCTTCCCTCTGAGTCTATCC
The DNA here is from genome assembly GCF_902635505.1 of Sarcophilus harrisii. Lineage (NCBI taxonomy): Eukaryota > Metazoa > Chordata > Mammalia > Dasyuromorphia > Dasyuridae > Sarcophilus > Sarcophilus harrisii. Next base: position 56,865,681 of record NC_045430.1, read on the forward strand.
CCAGTTTGTTCTGTCTACATCTTATTTGCACATTATTGCTTACACATTGTGTCCCCCATCAGATTGCGGAATCCTTGAAAACAGAACTGTTATGTGTTGGGGCTGGGGGCGGGGTGGGGAGTTGCCTTTATATCTCATCCCTTAGTACACACAATGCTTGGTCCATAGTAGGCATTTAAGATTGTCAAATGGGTAGGGAAAGCATTTATTTTTATTTCTGTGCCTTGAAAAATTACGGTAGTATGATCTAGAGCTCAGATAAATCCCCATTACATAAACTTGTGGATATTAAGTTAATCCTGACAAAACAAGTTGGTTAATATTAGCATGCAGGATGGAAACATACTTCTAAAAGCAAAACCAAATGATAAATAATGATTTGCTGGTGAAATACTTTGACTCTTGGGAGTGGGGATAGAGAGAGATGGGAAAGAAAAAGAAGAAATTGCATATTTGACAAAGAAAAAAAAAACCTAAGCTATAAATATCATCAAAACAGACTGTGATCAGACAAAGACCATATTTTTAGAAAGGTTAGTAAGCTGTCTCTCCAAACTCATTAATGTGGTTAATGAATTAATCTCTTTCCAGGGGGAAATTAGAGGAAATGATTGAAGCTTTGGAGACTCTCTGATTAGAGCTGATGTCCATATCCCCCTTCTTTGTATGCCATGATGCACCTTCAAGTACAAGGTCACAGCATACCAAGGAGAAAGCAGTGGGAAAAGCTTGAGACACAATGAGGAAGCAAGGCCAAAGTTTTCCATTAGTACCCTACCACAAGCTACTTACTCTAAGCAGTGTTCAGTTCATCATTAAAGTCAAATACCTAATGTTGGCTTAGCTTCTAATTTGTACTTTTACAGCAGTTTGGCCTACAACAACAACAAAAAAAAAAAGTAGGAATACCTAAATACAGGCATAAAATTTCCCTACTCAGGAAAACAAATAAACTTCAATATCATAGAGGGGTAAGGGTCAGAATAATATGGAGACAGCAGAGCACTGTTCTACAGAGATTTTAATTTTTGTGACACTTAGGAGAGTGTTGGAGGAAAGGGGGGCAATTAGCATAGTGGAAATCACAGTATCTTGCATCTTATTCCAAAATGATAAATTGAGCTGCATTGTCACTGTAATGAGACTTTGCACATACGCAGATCATTTAACATGGAAGCATCCATGTGGGAGACAGCAGGAACCTGCTTCTAATAGAAAACATCCTATGCTCTTCTACCCACATGGGAGGGAGGGAGCAGCTTTTTTCTATTAGCTATGTGGCTGAAATGGACTATTTTTTTAAAATTGCCAGGTTTGTTCTCTTTCTAGCTGCTGCTAAGAGTGAAGGTCTTATTCATCCATAGATGGTCACCAGATACTAAGCTGGTTGTGGGGAAGGGCTATCTTTACCTTCTCCTCTGGCTCTCCAAGAATCAAGCTTGAGGTTTCCTTTTTCTTTTTCAGTTCTGAGTGGGCAGTGGAGTTCTTGGACACAGGAACCTGGGTGACTTTAAAGCAAAGATTCCAAGATGTTGGTACCAAACTCTTAGGGAAGCCCTGAGAAGCCAGGGTATCATGGATGTGAGTCCTAGTTAATTTGGGTCTTGAGTCTTAGAACATGGTGAGATTATGCAATAGAGGAACTAAATTAAGCTATTAATCTAATTCTTATCCCTCCCCAGAGCCTGAGGTGGTATACGTGATAGGATTAGGTAGGTTAGCATTTAAGTATCTTTCCTATCACTCCCTAGTTGGGTGATCTCAGGCATTTCTCTTCTCTGGGCTCAGCTGAAATGTGTGCAAAATGAATGAGTGGGACTGAATTCTATTTTAGCTCCCCTTTTGTTCTGATATTGGATAATGCAGTGAACATCTATGGTAAATTCAGGGAGAGCAAGAGGGAACAAAGTGGCATTGGGGAAGGTTTACCCCAGTTAAACTGTGGGCACAGTTTAATGGCTCTCTAGTTGTGATCAAAGGGGTAGAGAGAGAAGAGAATAGAGTTCCACAAGAGGGGTGAGGGCTATCATTTGAAAAACAGATTCAATTTGTTGTGCTTGGTTCCAGAGAGTAAAACTAGGAGCAATGGAAGGGTGTATTATGCTACAGTTTCCGTTCATTGTTTTGCCTCAGTTTCCCTAAATTGTTCTGCTTCAGTTCCTTGAACTGTTCTTCCTCAGTCCCCCTGGTTGCAATCCCCTTCCTGACCATTAGGACTGATATAAATTAGAGCTGGGATGCCTGACCACTAGCATTCCATAGAGACATAAACTGCAGATGGTTAATCTCAGATGGGGGGAAAATTTATGTCAGAGTGGCTCCTAACCCTCACAACTTATCAGGATTTATGATCCTTCCTAATCCCCAACTTGTCAGAAACAAACTATGGTCCATTTCTGGAAGTTTCCGCTCACCAGAACTCTAACCCCACCCTGCTTTGTTCCCTTGATCACTGGAGTCCTATAAAAATCCCTGGAATCCATCACTTGATGCTGGATGCTTTGAGACATGAGTCCAATTCAGCCACTGGGGATAACATGAATCCTGTTTTGCCCCCAACCCAATCTCTCCCTCTCAAAATATTAAAAACTCTCTAATCTCTATTTTGCCCCAATTTCTCTGGCATTACAAGTGGAAGTGGCAAAGAAGTAAATTTTAAACTTGATGTAAGAGAACTTTTACCAATAACTATTATCATAAAGAGAAATAAACTTCCTCAAGAGGTATTGGTTTCTCTCTCATTTGGAGGTCTTCAAGCAAGCACTAGATGACCATTTGTAGAGTATGTAGTAGAGAATCTTTCTGTTTAGACATGGGTTGGACTTGAGCAACAACAATCCCTTCTATAACTCTTGAGATTCTGAAGTACAATGTGAGTAGAAGACAGAAGATAGGACTTTACAAATCTATTCAACAGCCTCTTCAGATTTGGAAGCCACAGTCAAGCTTCAGGAAACATACTTGTTTAAATATACATATATATATATATATATGTATAAATATACTTATTTAAAATAGAAGTCAACAAAACTGATCTTGAAATATTACGTAGAACTGTATATAGCACAGCCTACCAAGCAAAGAGTCAGGTTTACCTTCATCTAAACTATTTTGAGATTGTAGACTGGTATACATTGCCTGGATGAGTGAATACTATACTTAGAGAAAAGAATTCTCTTTTTTTTTTTTTTTTTTTTTTTTTTTTTTTTTTTTTTTTTTTTTTGGTCTGGGCAAATAGTTGCCTAGGATCACACAGCTAGGAAACATTAACTGGATGAGGCCACATTTGAATCCTGATAGGCCCTGGGGATACAAGAACAAAATGTAAAAAATTGCTTAAAAAAAAAATCTTTGCCCTCAAAGAGCTTACATTCTGTTGGAGAATTCAACATGGTCACAGCTAAGGAAGTATAAAATGTATTCAAAGCAAATACTATATAATTTTGGCAGAGATGAGGGAACGGGGTGGAAGGAAGGATTAACATAGATTTCAAAGCTACTTTATAACTTTGAAAGCCTTATAATAATTTTAATCACTGATGATGCTAGAAAAACAATGAAGTATTGCCACCATCATAAAAGCTCAAAGCATATGAGCCCTTTTATCTCAGAGGCGAGACGAATGAGGTGGGAAACTCATAGAATGTGAAAAGAGCTCCAGTTTATTATGCCACACAGCCTTGTTGATATACATTTTGTCAATGGGAGGAGAGCCAATCCAGCAATTCAGCAACTAGCTCACAGGCGAGAGACCCTGTCAAGACATCCCTGTTCACGAGCCAGTGGCTATGACTCTCAGGCTCATCCATTCCCATGATCACAAATTATTGCTCTTTGCTTAACAAGGGCATTTCTGCAACACGGCAGAAAATTTATTGTGCAACAAAGGTTGAAGGGGCCTTGGTACACCCTCTCGGTAGAGTCCCATAGCCTCGCAATGAAGCTTGCTGTTCACCTTGTGACAGAGAGGAGATGGAATCAGGATATAAAATAAGACATAGAATTTGTGGACACAATGTGGGAACTTCTCTTGTGCAACTATTCATATTTTTTAAAAAGATTTTGTCTTTCTTTTTTCAGTGGGTGATAAAGGAGAGAATGTGTGAAAGAGAGAAAATTGATTTTTATTCATTGAAAAAAATTTAATTAAAAAACTACTTAATTTCTAATCAAGAAAAACAATAGGGAAAAAAAAGAAGCAAGCTTAGCAAATAGAACATGAAGATGAAATTCAGCTGGTTTTATATTCTTTACTAAAGTCTTAATTTCAGTGCCCTATCATGACATGAAAGTGATCCTGGGTTCTCAAAAGTCATGGCAGCAGGGTACAAACACTGGAGAATGCTACTGAGCTAGAAGCACTAGAAGGAGTACAGGCTTAGTGATGAATAGGCTGGCTTTATCTTTCAAGAATGAGACTACCTAAAAATATAGCAATTAGCTCTGGCCACAGCAGCCTTTCTAATTCAGATACAGAGCCATTATGACCTGAACCAATGGAGGAAATACCCATTCAGAAAAAAAAAAAAAAAAAAAAATCACAGATCCTTGAAGTTTTAAAATAAAAATGTGTTTTTCAATCAATAAAAGATCTTTTCCTCCCAAGCAAAATTCAGGTAGATGAAAAGGACAAAAGGGAAACATATATTTTAAAAAGACATGTGGCAAACAGAGCATCCCACATCTTCTTCCATTGCCTCCTTCCTTTAACAGGAAGGATTTATGCAGTTATTTTTATGGACCACATACATCTCAAAGATCCCTATTTATGTTCTGTAACAAATAGAGAGATAATTGCCCTATTGAACTACAAAATATGCAGCTGACAGTGAGGCAGGCCCCCAAAATTCAAACCTTGTCAGTTGATGTTAGTGAATCATCACAATCACATGAAACAAAGAATTCTTTTTTTTGTTCCATCCATTAGGTATAAAGATCTCTCACATTTAATATTCCAATTGCCTTTGCTCACATTGCATTCTTGTTCCCCTCTGCAAGTAAAATGCATATGCATCCCAGACTTAATTCATCTCCTCTGACCAGGGCTCTAACAAATCTAAGTGATTGTTTAGAAATGAAGCCCTCGCAGATCAAGGGTAGGATGAGCTTTCTCCATTTCAGTGGACTGCTGATCGCCCAAACATTCACTCTGCTAACCAGTGAAACTAGTGACCCCTATTTTCTGTTTGCTTGTTTTCTTTCTGACATGCTAAGGCAGTGAGTGCCTTAAGGCCAAGTTGCCATATTAGTAATGGATTAAGGAGTTTTCAACACAACTATCCCTTCTACATCATGACTTTCCCCACTGAGATTTTGTTAATAAAATAGGGGATTTTTTTGAAGTTTTACGGAAGCCATAGATGACACAAAAAAGTCAGCAGAAGCCAGAAAAAAGTTCAGAAAACCAGAAATGTATCAAATATATATATATGTATATATATAATATACTATCAGCATATTTTATCTTTTAATACCATAATTACATAATAATATAGTACCATATTTATATATGATAGATACCACAGTTAAATAATACTAAAGAGAGGGCCAAAAAATTTAATGTGGATTTTCTGGATTGCAATGGGAGTGTGCCCATGATGTGGAAGGGATAACTGGTTGGGTGCTATTACCTACTAATAATTACAGATTTATAAGGAGCTTTAAGGTTTTGAAAGAGGTTTAATTCCTTCACATCATTTCAGCCTCTCATTCCAACAATCAACAATCTCTTCCCCAGCATTTGATTCACTTTCCTCTTTGATTTATTTCTGCTTCTTAGGAAAATGATTGGTGAAAATCATTTGATACAAAGTCAGGAAACCTTATTCCTTAACCATCTGTTTAGCTTTCTTTGAATTTTAAAAAAATGATTACTGTTATTTTACCTCTCTTTCCTATTATTCTTCTTTCTATTTCTGCCTGTGTGGTGAAGTGGAAAAAATATAAGAGCTTAGCTTTAGTGTTCAAGTGCTTAGTACAGTGTCTAGCATAAAGTGAGTGCTTAATAAATGTTTATTTATTGGTTCTTATTGATATGAAATGGTTCAAATCCTAATTCTGCTACCTATTATGCTGGGACCTTTGGCAAATCACCTCTACTCCCTCGGCCTCAGCTTCCTCAATGGTAAAATGAAAAGATTGGACTAAATGACTTCAAAAGTCACTTTCAGTTCTAAATCAATGATTCATAATATCTGAGGGTTTTTTTTTTCAGTTTTTTCCTTAGTTCTATTATCTGAATTTAACTTTTGACTGCCTGTTATTCTAGTTTTTGTTTTGTTTTGTTTTGTTTGGCAATAGGGGATTGACTTGTTCAGAGTCACACAGCTAGTAAGTGTCTCAGGATGGATTTGAACTCAAGTTCTGACTCAAGGAACAGTGCTTTGCCCACTGTGTCACCTAGCTGCCTCCATTACTATTCCCTTTTTTTAGATTTTCAGATCATGAGATCATACTTATCAATTTTTTCTGAATATTTTAAAAGTATTTTTTCATAAAGCTAAGGTTACCTATGTCTACCTATAGACTAACTATAAGATAACATTACATTTTCCCAGGGTACTCATTAACTCTCTTTCAAACAACCAGTTCTTCTTTGTTATGCCAGTTCAATGTATAGTAGCAATTCACTTTTATTTTCTTCCTTGCCTCTCCTTTTCCCCCAGCCCATGAGCTAAAACCATCAGCAAGGCTAGTCAGGAATTTATTGGATGTCCTGATTTTAATGCAATGAGATTTTTCATTTTGGATATCTGAAATTCTCCATCACCATTATAATTTTCCTCTGTCAGTTTTGTCTGTGTCAGGAAAGTATAGCCAATATGATTCTTCTGACTAGGGGATTTGTACTATAGTTTCATGAAGCTATTATTTTTGTCTCTTTCCTTTCACTGCTATCTAGATAGTTCCCTTTTCTATGGTCTGATTTGTATATTTTCTTGGATTCAAAGAATCTTCTTGATATATAAAAGTACTCAACCAATTCATCTATCAGATTTTTTTTTCCCTTTTGAAGGTATATCTTTTAATTCTCAAAGTCTTATTGCAACAAATCATAATGGTTATCTTCTATGCTGGTCTTGGAATCAGGAAATCCTGAATTAAAATTCAACCTTTGACACTGGCTGTGTGACCTAGGCAAGTTTAGTAGCTACTGTCTATCTCAATTTCCTCCCCTATAAAATGGGAATAATGATAGTGTCTACCTACCAGGGCTGTTGTAAAGATCAAATAAAATAACACATGTAAAACACTTTGCAAAACAACATTAGTCTTTCTTTTTTGAAGAAAATGATATCACAGGGGATGTCTTGACTTGCTTATAAATTAAATTAAGTAAGGCAGAACTATGAAAAAATTATCAGTTTGACTCTCTCTTCCAGGATCACTGAAGATCAGTGGCAGGATAAAAGTCAGCATGAGTGGAAATAGCTCAGGATGAAGTGGATGACACTGGCATTTTCAATGTCTGATCAAGCTCTTACTCCAAGGGTCATACAAAATTTAAAGTGCCATGTAAGTTTTCTTATAATTATACCCATTTTTCTCCCTAGTATCTGGTTTTAGATTTTTACCCAGAGAGCTTTCTCTCTTCCAGTTCATTTCTGGTTTATAATCCTCTTGATCAGATTGACAAGTGTCTCACTAGACATTTTCTTCCCAGTCCTCTTGAGATGTATGTCATCTCCAAAAAAGATTCATCTCCAATTCTCCCTGTGCAATAAGAGAACTGTTCGGTTCTGCACACATATATTGTATCTAGGATATACTACAACATATTTAACATGTATAAAACTGCTTGCCATCTAGGGGAGGGGGTGGAGGGTGGGAAGAGAAAAGTCAGAACAGAAGTGAGTGCAAGGGATAATGTTGTAAAAAATTACCCAGGCATATGTTCTGTCAAAAAAAAAGTTATAATAATAAAAAAAAAGGAATCTAGGGTAAATAAATAAATAAAAAATAAAATAAAAAAGATTCATCATTCTGGTATCTTAATCTAAGGCCTAAAAAACATAAATTATAGTCTCCTACTGTGAAGACCGTGTATTTTTAAATCAGCAGGAGTCAGGAATTCAGGTTAGGGGAAAATCTTCAGTCTTTATTCTCAGTGAAGAAGGATCGGAGGTGGAAGAGAATCGGCGATAGCAATGTGTGCAGCTGAGTCAAGAAGCTAGCCAGACCAGAAGCCACATGACCAGCAGCTAGGAGTATGGAACCAAGGTCAATCTCTCCCAGCTTTCCTTCCTGTCTCTGTCTCCACCCACCAAAATCGTCATTTCCCATACAACACATCAAGACTTGCACAGAGAGTGGGCAGGGACCATTCTTTATCCAATCATGTATATTAATAGAGTATAGTCCAATTACTATTTAGCCTCATGTACTTGGGACCTCAGTGCATCAACTCAAACCTCAGCCCATTACACTTACTAACCATTTATTATATTTTATTTCTCTTCCTAAGTCCTAGGTTTAAATTCAAAGAAGAGTTTTTGTATCTTTAATTTTTGTGTGTAAGGTTATAAGGATAAAGGTCACCAGTTCTTCCTCCTAAAATACTTCTTGAGACCTTACAAAATGTGGAGGTAATTTGTAGGGTTAGGACATAAGCTGCATAGTGTATGATAGAAGCTGAAAAAGCAAATGAAAAAATTGTTGGTGGGTCCTTAAATACCTTAGTACAATTACATCACTACAACACACTGTGAGCATGTGCCAACTGTAGAACCATTACATCACCATATCACACTAAGTACTAAGTATATGTAAACTAGAGAACCATTATCTCATCAATCACACTGAGTAAACACCCTGCTGTAAGTATCCTTGCTTCAAGTATACTTTTCTCAGAGTTCTCCAATATCTGCCATTCTCTACACATGGTGATACAACTGGTAAGTCTCTTAGGCTGGATGTGAACTCACGAAGATGTGTCTTCCTAAATCCAGGTCTCGTACACTAGCCATGACCCACTGAACCACCTAGCCTATAATATATTACATATATTTATGTAAAATTATAAATATTTAGCAAGCCAGAATTGAGAAAAGATAAAAGGAATATGCTTGCTCTGATCCAAACAAAAGTATGAACATTCTTGTTAACCATCCCAGTGACTTATGGATCAGCCAAGTATAGTTTAAAAATTCTTATTATAGCTTCAGTGTAACTGATTTTTTTTCTTATTTCTTGGAAAACTTTTTTGCAACGGGTTTGATGTGGAGCTTTCAAATAATATTCCTCTGTGTTTTCCACAAAGGATCTAGCTGAAGTGGTGATAGGTGAATATTTTCTATTTCTATTTTCCTCTTATGTTATATCACTCCAGGACAATTTTCTTAGATTATTTCCTGCATTATTGTGTCAAGGTTCTTTTTTTTGGTCACAACTTTCAAGCAGTCCAATTATTCTTATATTTTTCTCTTCTTAATTTGTACTCCAGAGCTATCATTTTTCTTATGTTTCACATTCTGTTCTACTTTCTCATTCTTTATAATGTTTTGTTATTTCTTGGTCTCTCATAGCTTCATTGGCTTCCTCTTGCCCAATTCTAATTTTCAAAAAATTATTTTCATCTTTGAGACTTTGCCTCTCCTTTTTTAGTTGCTTAACTTTTTTTTTTCATAATCTTGATTTTCTTGGATGGTCTTTATTTATATTTTAGTTTTTCCTCAATCTCTCTCATTTGATGTTTAAATTCTTTTCTGAGTTCTTCTATAAATTCTTTCTGGGCAGGGAGCTTCAGTGTCCTCCTCTGAAGATGGACCAGGTCTTCCCTCTCCATAGTAGGTTTCTATAATGGGGTTCTTTCATTGCCAGTTCATTTATTTTTTTTAAATAAGTGGTGTTAGTGTAAGACATTCATGAATATAATTTCTTTTATGAATATATATACTTTCTTGATCTGATAATTTATTGTTATATATTTTGAATCCTCCCTGATGTTCTACTGGACACATGACAATATTCTCTTTTGTTTTGTTTTATTTTGTTTTTATATTCTTTTTCTGTTTTTCTTATTCTGTTTGGGGTTTTTTATATATGTATTTTTTTTAAATGAAAAAAAAAGAATTACTGAAAATATTGCAACCTCCCTCCCCAGGAAAAAGTCACAATAGATGGCAGCCCCAAAATTTCAGCAGATACCATGGGACAAAAGTATCAAATGGCAACTTCCCAAATTGTGAGCAGTGAGGGAGATGACACATCAGGAAAAGAGGGTTTGGAGGCAAAAATGGCTAATGAAGATGACCAGGAATGGCAGAGACCAGGAAACTTACAGAGAACTGTGAGGTCATGTGGAACTTGGAACCAAGAAGCTAAAAAGCTTGTTACTGGAGAAACTATAACAGGTATTCCAGTCATAATATAAGCTTTCCAAACCTTAGAACATAGAAAACGTAAGTTTTCTAGTTCTCTTCTTAACTAGCTTGGGAGGTTGTGAGTTTTTTTACACGAAAATGGAAGCTAACAATTCTATGGCTTGTTTTTTCTATTATTTGCTTAACTCTTCTCTCATAAATGGGTTGCTATTTAATTTATGCTTTCCTGCCTTATCTGTTAGTAGAGAGTGCACTTAATGAGGGATGAGCTGTATTTGCATAATTAACCCCATACCAACCTCAAGTAACAGGAAGGTTCAGAGTTATGTAGAACCTGTGCTACAATTTAAAACAGTGACTAATTACATTTAAAGACAAATCCTTCTCCTGTTGAAGCTATAGCCATATATCCCAAAATCTTAACCACTAATCTTGTCTACCTTTCAGCTAGAGAAGTTCTGGTCTTCAAATTAAAACAATAAAAAGCATTCCCGGAACAATCCAATGGCCCATAGATTAAATCTCAAATCTCTATCTAGGATTTCTAAGTTAAATCAACTTTCTGCTTAGTCATTGACTTTTTCCCCAAATATAAGCAGGATGATATTAGGAAGAAGGCCATATTATTAGTTTCTTCATCTAATGTTAGACCATTAAGCTCTAAGTAGCTAAGAGACAGATAGGTAGCTTTTAGAAGAAAACACTAGGTTCAGCAGGCTAAACCCACAGTTCAAACAATGTTTTATTAAAGAAAAAAGCACTTGATTTTATGGGTTCAAGACCATGCAGGAAACATTTAAACCTCTCTGGGCCTCAGTTTCCTCATGTGTAAAATAGTGGATAGTTTAGGTAACCTCTGATGTTCCTTTTAGCCATATTCTTGAGATGGGATTTCTGTTAGCAAAATAAAGTGTTTCAAGAAGATCCACTCCCCACTTTCCAGTACCTTTCCTCTGTGATTACCATATATATATATATATATATATATATATATATATATATATATATACATAATCATTTGTATGTTGTCTCTCCCATTAGAATGAAAATATATTATTTTCACCTTTTTTTTGTATCTTTAGCACTTAGCAAGTGTCTATCATATAGAAATAATTTAACAAAATGTCTGTTTGACTAACTAGCTGACTCATTGACTGACTGGCTGGCTGGTTAACCTCTCCAAACAATCCTCTTATATTTACAAGCCAGATGCCAAAGATGAGTAAAACTCCACAGAATCTCTTCCAAATGATGAGAAAACCTCCAGGTCGTGATGACTTGTCTCTCTACTCCCAGTTAGAACTACAAAAGGAATATTATGTCTATAGTGACAATTAGCCTTGTCTGCCCATCATCAATTCAATGGTCCTGGGGTGACCCATGTTAGTGATCTGTACTTGAAGCTATCATTTGGCTGGATGAATCAAATTATGCTCCAAATGACACTTCAAATCAGAGTTGTTATGGCTGCCTATATTTTCAATGTTCAGTATGAGACTAATTTCTTTTAAGTCAACATTTAAGGGCCAGGAAAGGCTGAGATGGAAAGGGGGAGCTTTTCAGTTTTGCTCAACAGTAAAGACTAAAAAGTTTTCCAGGTTTGGAGAGAAGACTCATTAAGACCCTTCCTGATTTAATGTCTGGGCTTTCACAGTGAAATGGATAGCAGGACAGATTCTGACCTTGCAAGGTAAAGATATTTCTTTCCAGGAACTACCTGATTTCAGGACCTCATTCTTTCATAGCACCATGTACAGCGATCAATCAGGTGTAATGATCAGAAGGGAGCTTGCCCCCAATCAATCCTCATAAATATCTGTTGTAGTGACAATTCTAATGTGCACTTTGTTCCAAATTCATTTGCCAATAATTGGCCTCATTAATGTCTATGAAGTTAAATTTTGCTAAAATTGGGCTCCACTGTCTATTCAATATGTTCAGTGGTTTGCAAACCTCCAAAAATGTCACCCTTGTCTTGCCCTAATCTAAATGAGCAGGCTAAAGAGATAGAGACCTATAAGATATCTTGAGGGAGGAGGGCAAAGCAAGAGAAGATCTGCCTTCCTGTCATTAATAATCTCTTTCATAACCTTCTCTAAAATGAACTCACTTTGATTCCTATGTTAGAGGTCTGTTTTGGAGTTTGTTTGTTTTTGTTTTTGTTTTTTACAAAAAATGAATTTGATTTCTTTGCACCATCTAGTTTTTGAATTATTATTCCTGCATTTGTCAGATGTCTTTGTTGTTCAATTATAAAAACTATATCAAGACTGGATTGTGGGAATGTTGCTTTTTGCAGGCAAGATAACTGCAGATGCCCTTGGGTTGAACATCTTCACAAGGAAGGAAATTCACTTCCAGATGCTTTGCCAGACTCTGTCTTTTTCAGGAAAGAAATACATAGCTGTAAGAGTATTTTTCTTAAGGTATTTTATTTGAGATGGGATCCGAAGAGAAAAGAGAACAAAAGGTAGAGTGAAGAAGTGAAAGAGGAAAGAGATGACAAGGGAGAGGGGAAAAGCAAGAAAGAGGACAGGCAAAAAGGTAAAAGAAAGGAGAAAATAGTAGAGATGAAGAGGAAAAGAGAGAGAGAAAGGAAAAGAGGAAAAGAGATGTGTACTGAAAAGGAAGTTTTAAATAGAATCACTTAAATTTATCAAGTCTGTGTGTTGACATGTAGAAGAGTTGAACATGGAAACAATGTATTTATAACTTCCCTCGAGGGGGAGACAGAGTAGAAATATAGCAATAGATACAGCCCCAGTCTTAAAGCCACGAAGACTTAGTTAAGGTAGGACTATTGTCTCTGACATATACTTGCTGTATGACCTGAGGCTAGTCACAACTTCCCTATGTTCTTGATATAACTCTCCAAGGCCACAACATGGAAAAACTGATAGCACAGTTCAAATCCACACGAAGCATTCTTCAATTTGTACTTGCTTGTTTAGCTATAACTTCTTGGTTCAAACCTGGTTCAAACCTTTGAAAGGTTCAAACCTTTCAAAAAAAAGGAGCCCAAGAAGAAATCGCTAACCATATTCCAGCTAGCCATGAGGACTGATGGGAAGTTTGAAATTCTGTTTGCTTATGTGTTTATTAATAAAGATTTTAGGATGTGAGAGAGGTTTTGGATAGCAAAACAACTGTGCCAATTTGTCCAAATAAGAAACAACATGTAATGACAGCACCAGTTTCCTAGATCCCTTTCTTGATGGTTCTATGAAACCCAACTAATTTGTGTCACCTTGACTGACAATAGAGAATGAAACTGCCAAATGCAAATTGTGAGATGAATCCTCAAATGCTTAATTATGCATTGTCCATTTGTGGTCTGTACTCTATCAGATCACAATTCAGATATTAAAAGAGCCAAAGAACCACTGTTGAACTCATTTGAAATTTGGTAAAGGAGTGGTTCTATGCTTAAAAACCATCTTCAGTTTCCCCTCCCCTATATTAATATGCCTATTAAGAAACATATGGGGGCAAGCGAGGTGGTGCAGTGGGTAGAGCACCAGCCCTGAAGTCAGGAGGATCTGAGTTCAAATCTGACCTCAGACACTTAACAGGGCCTAGCTGTGTGACCCTGGGCAAGTCACTTAACCCCAATTGCCTCAGCAAAAAAAAAAAAAAAAAAAAGAAAAGAAAGAAAGAAAGAAAAGAAAAGAAAAACATATGGTATATTTACGAGAGAGAGAGAATGTGTTCTAGGTTTCTTTTTAACAGTCTAGGAAACACTCTGTATGAAACCTTTCCTGATTCCTACAGCTGCTTGTGCTTTCCCTCCCAAAATTAAGTGGTGTTTACTATATATACATTTTTATATACTTAAGGATGTACTTGTATCTCTTCCACTTATTGGCTGTGTGATCCTGCAAGCGTGATATAAGAATTTCCTGGACATCAGACTAGTTTCTCAAATGAAAATGATTTTTTATAGTATAAAACAGCACAGAATCAAGCAGCATCAGAGGACTGATTGGTCTAAAGGGGTATTTCAAGAAGGGTATTTTATAGGGAAAGGTAGGGATAAAGGGGGGGAGGAATTAAGATGTTTATTCTGTGCTCATTGGTTAAACTCTCTCCAAGAGATGTTTATTTCTTAATCAATGGCCAAATTTTGAGAAAAACCAGGAATAGAAACATGTAGCAGGACCCAACCTTCCTATCCTGTTTACCACAACCCAAGCCCTCTGCACCTGCCCTGATAGACAACAGGCAACAGTGTATTTTCTTCCCCTGCCCCTAACTACAAAGGCCCTTTGGGGGCCCATTCCAATCCTGGGAAAGTTATTTAACTTCTATCTACTTCAATTTCTTCAATTATAAAATGAGAACAATGACACATTTGAAAAGTGCTTATTATAGTACTTTGCACATAATAGGCACTTAATAAATGCTTGTTTCTTTCCTTTCTTTCCCCCCATAGAAAGCTTCTTAAGGACAGAGATTTTTTTCATGTTTATATATCTAGGGCCCAGGACAATGCTTGATATATGTGAGAAAGTTATTAAATGCTTTCTGATTGACTGTTTCATGCTTCATGTAAAAACTGGTCTAGATATAATCATTGAATTATCCTTTTACCTCCAAATTCTACAACTCCATAGTATTGCAAAAGGAGAATCATGTTAATTCCCTCTGTTGGATGAACATAGAGCACTGGGTCTCAAATCAAGAAGATCTGAGTTGTAATCCAGCCTCAGATACTTACTATGTGACCTAAGTCAAGTTGTTTAACTTCTGTTTCAGTTTCCTTATGTGTAAAATAGGGACAATAATAGCATCCACCTCCTAGGATTGTTGCAAGGATCAAATGAAACCATAGCTTTAACAGTACTGATGCAAAATGCTATATAAATATCAGATATTGTTATTGTTGTTCATTAGAGGAGACAGACAATGCAGAACTTCACAAAATAAAGCCCATATGGGTATGAATCATTCTGCAAATGATGGTATGTCTTTTGGGAAAATATTCAAACATGCTGTAAACCTCTAGGCAGTTAAGGTTTTTTCTGCTATAATTAAGATAAGGTTCATGAGAGTAAGCAACCAAGACGCTCAATTCCTTAGAAGTTGAAATTAGATCAAATGAATTGGAGGACAACTACATCTTCTGTTAATGTTTTTCTTCCAGCGAATGAAGAAAATGAGATGATGTGAGGCATGACTCTGCTTGAACATGAAACTTTGTATTTCTATTTGCACTCATGTGAGAGAACACTGTTTTTCATTTTAGACTTTGCATGGTGCTAAATGTTGCAATACTTTACATTCTTTTTGGTGCAGGTCCATTTACCCTGCAAGCAAAGCAAATGCAGATTTGGCATACCCGTAAAACATCATTTCTGAATTACACAATAAATAAATGAGGCTAAACCAGAGGCTCAGTAGCCACACCCTTTAATTTTAATACTAACAAAAAGCACCTTGAATTGAAGTTAACTGTTGTGGTTTTTTTAAAGGTATAAACCACTGACAGCCAATAATTCTCTAATTGTGCTACTTAAACGTGTCCAACCAGAAGACTGAATGGATATCCTTTTTTTATTTGGAGGAAAACTAACATATTGCTACAACAAAAAAAATTGCTAATCAGGCATTGGTTTGTTATTTGAAGAATGCAACATACAAGAAATCCATACTCTTCCTAGTATCTTATCTTTTTTCTGCTTTGACTGAATAGAGGAAAAATCAGCTAAGTGAAAACTGGGTAAAGGCTTTTAAGTAAGATGACAATGTCTTTAGAATTATGATCATCTTTAGATCTAATTTCATTTTTAAGCTACAGGATCATAGATTTAGAGCTAGAAGTAACGTAAGAATTCCTATTGCTCAATCATTTTCTTTTAGCAGGTGAGAAAACTGAGTCATGAAAGTGTAGTAAATTGCCCAAAGTACCCAATTAATAAGTAGTATAATATCTGAACTCAGGTTCTCTAATTCTAAATACAGACTTATCCTGCTTCTAGAATATTGATGTGTCTTCTGGGTCATAGATTATAATAATCATGACTAATTATTACATTGGACAAGCATCATCATAAGTGTAGACAGTGGTCATAAGTATCTTAGCACAATTCCTAAGACAGCTATTTAATGTTGTTGATGAGTGTTACAAGGAAATTGTGAAACACACAATCTGGTTTAGATAATGCATAAAATGGAAACAGTGCTCCAAAATTTAGCCAGGCCAACATGAGCCTCAGCAGACAGGCCTATGTTTCATATTCCTGTAAATCATGTGATCTAGGAAAATCAGGTGGTATCCCCCCCTTCCCCTCCCTTGTTCTGATAACTGTTACCCTGACATTATAACATCCATATAAGGCAACTATGATTTCTGTGTTAGGATTGGGTAGAAAATGTTTCCTTGTTCATGGCTAGAATATGAGACCATCCTGTTCTGACAAATCAGCTCTTGGATTATTTTTTAGGGTTGTTTATGCTAAGATATAACCTCCTACTTACCTTTTATACCCTACTTCTCATCATTGCCAGTCCACTCTGGTGGTGACAGACCCCCAATTCCCTTGAGACTTAATCAAATAAACACTTCTGTTTTCTATCTTGAGAAACCTGTCTTTAATAAAGTCAGTGGTCTTCTATGCCACACATTGGCTTTCCCAATCCATTACTCAAAATGAGATGTGCATGTTAAATATTCTCAAACTGAAACTTGGCTCTGTTATTATGCAGATATGAAATGTTTTGACTCCCTCTATACTGAACAACGCAAAAAAATGTACAACAAATCAAGCATCCTGCCATAATCCTCATACAAGTTTTCAAAAATCCTTTTTTTTCCCTTCCAACTATTACTCCCTGTAAGTTGTTGCTGTGTTGTGTCTGACTCTTTTTTGACCCCATTTGAGGTTTTCTTGGCAAAGATACTTAGAGTGGTTTGCCATTTCTCCAACACATTTCACAGATAAAGAAAGTGAGGGAAATAGGGTTAAATGTCTTGTTCAAGTTTCTCAGGCTGGATTTGAACTTAGGCTTTCCTTTTTCCAAATCCAGCACTCTATCCACTGAGCAATTTAACTGTTCAACCCCTGTAATAAATAACCAAAGTAGATTTCTGCATGTTTTTAATATGCAGAAGGATCCATTTTAGATTAATCATCTGAATAATGGTCAGTCGAAATTTGTTATTCCTATGGTAGTTTGTTTCAGTGATTTCCAATTTTGTAAAAGTGTTACTAAAGTAAGAATGTATTAAAAAGGGATGTTTGCTCATCTTTTGAAGTATTTAATGAAGAAAGGGCACAAAGTACCCTGGAGACAAGGGCAAACAATAGAACTTACCAATGTCAAGTTCTATGGTCCTGAGTTATTCCCTCCTTTGGAAAAATTCAACAACTTTTTCTAAGAATTACTGGATTACTTGGTTTGTTTGAACTTGCAGGATTGCTGGGAAAAACAAAATTTCCATTCTCTCTTTTTCTCCCAGTCAAATTCAACTGTCTTTTTTTCTTTTCCATTCCTCATTATTTTTAGACTTCATCAATTCTAACAATTCATCAAGATAAACTTTGTTCCTTACTCTTTTTTTACTTCAAATTCCTTCTCACACTTTAGCTATTTTGAGAAGTCTTCAGAAACTAGAGACTTCTTCCCAATAATCAATTTAACTAATAGTTAAAATATTTGCTTCCCATTTTATTTAGACTCTCTCTAAAAGTTTTTTTCTGTCTTTCTTATTTACCTTAAACTATTTAGTCTATGAGAATTTTCCCCAGACCACCGGTGGGATGTGAAGTTGGGAAAAGGACATCAATTTTTATCTATAATTTCCAAATGTCTCATAGAAAAAAAATTACCTGTAGACAAAGTTGAAAGTGAAGTTTCAAAACTCCTACTCTGAAGGTATTTAATGATGATTTCTTTGTAATGTTATTTCTTTTACTTCTAGTTAGTAATAGCATGATATAATGAAAAGTACACTGAACTTATATTCAGGTAAGACTTAGATACAAATCTTACCTCTAATATTGATTATATGTATAACCTTGAGTAAGCATTGCCTTATAGGACTACTGTTAAGAGTTAACAGTGCTTTACAAATTTGAAACTTCTATATAAATACCAACTTTTGATCTTATTCTCTCTTACTCACCATCTCCCAACTATCAACATATTTCATAATAGAAGCATATAAGAGAATGGAAAAACACATATAGAATGAAAAGGGAAGGGGAAAATGAAATCACTCAATTTTTAAATTAATAAAATTTCATTCACTGATTGATTCAAAGCCTGTGTGCTCAGCTGATGGTGAGAGCTACCAAAAATTTCTTGTTGATTGTTGATTATACGGTCCTAGGTTTAGAACTATGAGGATTATTAGTGATTGGGGGTGGGGGTGGGGGTGGGGGTGGGGGTGGGTGGGAAGGGACTATCCACCAAAATATGTGAAGCCTTAGGCCTTAGTTTTGATTTCCTAGAAATCATGTTGATGTGGGAAAGATTCCTATCTTTGATTCCCAAACCCCTCTAGTGAATGTAAATAGTTACTCTTTGACTCACAAATCCTAGTCCCTTTGAATTCCAATAGAAGATCCGGACCTATCCCAGCCCCATCTGGATCTGAGCCAACTTTGGGGCTACACCCAAAAGCCCCTCGAGCTAAGTCTCCTATTATAAAAGGGCCATGCTGGGAACACCTCTTTTGCAGATTTCAAAGATGCTAGCCATGTGAGGACTCTCTGTCCACTGGACCCTCTGTCCAGTGCCCTCCTTATCTCTACCTTCACCTATCTCCTACTTCTAAACTCAATAATAATCCTCTTTTATCAGTCTAGCTCTTGGGCTAATAAATTCCTTTATTGAGAACTCGTGCCGCTACTAGACCTCATTTACCGCCGTATCCTTGCGCCGAATCCAAGGGGGTTGCAGAGGAGCTCTGTTTGACTCCCTGTACTCCAAACCTGCCACTAAACCTTAACTAAACCCTAATTTCATTTAGGTACCCCAAATCTAGACCTCAACAATGTGACCTTAAAATGTAACTTTTTATTTGCTTACCTCATTTCTAGTTGGACCATTGTCACCCCATCTGCCATATAAGAGAAAAGTAACCACAAGAGCCAATCAAGACAAAAAGCTTTGCATAAGGGGACTTTTGGAGAGGGGTTGGTTAGTATTTGTTTATTTAATTGGGGTCTTTGTTTCTGAATCCAGCTTTCCTCATTCTGGACTTGGGGAGTGGAGACTGCCCACTTCTCACAAGATTCTAATAATAACTTTCTTCACTTCGAGAGATCTCCAAGTAGTCAATTTGGGTTATGGTCTCTGTACTCCATAGAGTGATATATGTTTAGAGACAGAAAAGAACTTTAAATATGATCTAGTTTGACCCCCTAATTTTGCAAAGGAGGGTACAACTTAAGAGAGAATAAGTAAAATGTTCATGTAGGACAGGGCAGGGATTCATACACAAATTTATCTCCCTTTCCATTGTCTTTTTGCATCACTAGCAGTTTCTGAGCCCAAATTGTACAGTTTGGACCACTTTAATTGTTGTAACACTGTGCCCAAGTTAGGAACAAAAGACCCAACCACTTAGAGTCACAAAATCACAAGTGAGGAGAGGCAAATATACAACATTGGAAACTTTTTGGCAGGCATATATGCTGGAACCAGCTCAAAATGACTTGTAAAAGCTGATTATCATATTTTTTAATGTGCAAATTTACATCTCAAAATCAGCAAACACTATAAATCAGGGTTTGATAATAATTGGGGTTTTGTTCATTGTGTAGTCTTAAGAAAGTGATACATTTGATAATTAAAAATATATCATGCATATTTTTTTTCAGAGAACTGATTGTTAAATATTTGCTATCACAAACTTTGACTATTAACCAAACTCTATTTAATGGGGATTGTCAGGTACCTACCTAGAGTCATAGATTTTTGCCTTATTCCCCAATACATGTAAACAACATTAGATTGCAAGTTTCTTTGAGGGTAAAAACTATTCTTGGTTTTCTTTGCATCCATGATGCTTGAGACAGTGCATAGCATATAGTAGGCACTTAACAAATGCTGTTTGACTTGACTTGACTTTACCAGACTGAACACCTAATAAGAAAGTCTGAAAAAAAATTGGAATAAATCCATGATTATTTTACCTAAATTCATCCCAAGATATCCCATGAAATTCCATTATTTTCTCTTATACTCAGAGATTTTTCCAATGTCCCCATTATTTTCTCTTATACTCAGAGATTTTTCCAATGTCCCCTCTAGAAATAACATCTTCTAAAATTAGATACTTCTGGAATATTAAATGGGGCAGCTAAATGACACAGCAGTTAAAATGTGAGCCTGAAGTCAGGAAGACCCAAGTTCCAATGTGACTTCAGGCACTTACCAGCTGTATGACCCTAGGCAAGTCACTTAACTCTGGCTCAGTTTTTTCCTCTGAACAATTAGATGGAGAAGAAAAATGTAAACCATCCCAGTATCTTTGCTAAGAAAATCCAAAAAGGGAGATCCAAAAAAGTCAGACACTATTAAAAAATGACTAAATAATGAAAAAAATTAAATTTTAAAAAATACTATGAAATATAGGCCACAATTAAATTAAAATCATTTGCATATTTCAAGTTTAGTAAACTCTCTGACTTTCTCTTGTATAAATCCCTAAACTAAAAACATTAGTCCCATTATTGATTCACCACACTTTAAAATTGGATATGGATTTTTTTTTTTTGGTAATAGGCATTGTCACACAGGCACAGCACAGTTGATAATCATCTTCAGAGCCAGAGTGATCCTTCTTTGATATCCAGGCTATGTTGTTGGAATCTTTACAAACTGTTAAGCCATTGGAGTTGATAGAGACAATAATTATCTAATTTAGCATGGTTCAATATGATTGATTTCATCTTAGAAAGAGATATTTTGGGCCAGAACTTGAAACAAGGTACTAAGTACAACTGATAGAAATGATGCTTGTGTTCACACCTTTAGAGAGCTCATAAGTATCTAAGTACTCAATGGAGTTCACACGTTTGGGAGATTTCAGGGCTTAGTATGAGATATCTGAATTCACACCTCCCTTGAAGTTCTTAGGGCCAGAGGGCACTCTGGGATATAACCCAGAATCCCTCTCTCTCCAGAAGGAGGAGTTAACCTTTGGGAGATCATATATATACAGGAAGCTCTTAGAGCTGGAAAGAGTTACATGGGAAAATTCCCAGGGGTTGGAGAGGAGCACTCTGGGAGGAAGCCTACAAGCCTTGTCTTTGAGGCAAGAGAGATTCATTGCATCTTCCACCTTGGTGCTGGCTGGAGGCTGAAGAAAGCAGAGGCAGAAGCCAAGGACAAAGCTGCAAGAGCTCTTGGAACCAAGCAGAGAAATAGGCCTCTGAGCTAACTGGGCTATATTGAGGGACACAATAAAAGATCTGAACTTTTATCACCTGGCTGTGTTTTGGAAAAAGAACATCAACACTATGTGACCCTGGACAAGTCCCTTAACCTCTCAGTATCCTAGGCAATTCTGTAAAACTATAAACTGCAGAGAAAGTACCAACCCTAAATCTGGAATATCCCCATATCAATTCAGTCAAGAAAATTAAAAGGGAATATCCAGCTTTACTGTAATTTAAAAGAATAATGAATTCTTAATTTTAAAAAGGTCAGGAAATAAAGCATCACTGAGATGGAGTCAAAGAGAGAATGAGTTCTTATCATTTTTAATGAGAATAAAAGCAGCAAGATATAGTGGACAGAGCTCTATTTATTAGCTGTATGAGCATGAGAAAATCATTTAACCTCTCCAGGTCTCAAGCAAGTGACTAAGATCATAATTTGTAGATGTCTTATGATTTGCCTTAGTGGAGGCAGTGCCCCTTCCAGGTCATATTTAAATGGATACATGTATTTTCAGGATACAAAAGTATATTAAACCAACTATTTAGACTTTGAATACTTTTAATCTCTTTATGACATATACAATGATTGTCTATTATTATATTCTTCACACAGTAGCATAATTTTATTTGATCTGCAATTGCAATTATGTAGATACACAATGATTCAGATAACTAGCCAAGATTTAGCACATAGAGGTTTTCTACAGAAGGAATAGCATAATATGAAGTAGATTCATTTGCTATTGAATGACTGAAAGATGAGGCTGGCAAAACCTGGCCTCAAATGCCCAAATATTTGTTCATCTTACTTAAAGCATCACATACTGTATTCAGATCACTTCGGAGGTCCTGGACCACATTCTCAATACTCCTGGTATCCTTCAGTATTTCAACACTCTGTGTATAAGGATTGAAGTACACAGAGAAGGGGCGAGTTATCGACTTGGCAAAGTCTCTGCAGAATAATCACAATAATAAAATGTTAAATAATCAGCTGGCATTGGCAAGAGACGGAGACAGATAAAGAGACAGACAGACAGACAGACACAGAGAGAAGAGAGAAAAAGAGAGAGATGGGGAGTGAAGAACAGAGGGAGAAGGAGAGGGGAAAAAGAGGTCAGGGAAAGAAGATAAAAGAAAAGAGAGAAAGATAGAAGAAAGAGAAAAGAGATTGAGAGATAAAGACTGAGAAGAGAGAAAAGGAAAACAGAAAAAGAGGAAGAAGAGAAGGAAAAAGAGATAGGATAGAGACAAAGAGATGGGGAATGAGGAGGAGAGAGAAAAGAGAAAGACAGACGAGAAAACAACATAGAGAGACAGACACAAAGGGAGAAAGAGAGGAAGGAAGGAGAGAGAGAGAGAGGAAAATTATCTTCTTTAGATAGGAAAGGAAATACATTTACCTCATTTTTTCTTTTGCTTCTTCAAAACTTTCAGAAACAAAGTAGGCTTCCTGAAAAGTAGTGATAAGGCATTCCTGCAAGCAAGTTGTCTTTGGGTCAAATGCTTTCACACATGCCTTGTCAGACAGTGCATGCTGCAAAAGATATCCCAACACTTGTTAAACTCCATAATGAGACCCTGACATCACATGGTTACGATATATTCCATCATAGAAGAATTCTCAACCCCACTCCCTTAGCCTCACTTAGCCTCCCATGAATTATGGAGCTCTCCCATGCATAAGGTAAATTACAGGTTATCTTTTTTTAAGTCTATTAGATATTGAGGGGGGAAATGGGATTATGGCATTATTTTACTTATGATCAGCAAAATTCATAATGAAGGATAGTTAGTTCAAAGTCATACCCCAACAAGTATAGAATTTTAAATCTAAACTATGTATAGGAGCAGCACGACCTAAATACACTCATAAATATATCTTTATAAGAAATGTCCTGAAATTTCATTTAAATGGCAGAAGTAATAATTACCTGAGTAGAGAGATAATTGGGGCTCTGACTGAACTATTCGTGGAAATCATCAGAGGACATTTTTAGGTCAGATAGTGAGCATCTTGAGAGTAACTTTAAAAGTGAGTGATTCTGGATCACTAGGTGGTGCTGTGTTTAGAGCACCAACCCTGGAGTCAGGAAGACCTAAATTCAAATCCAGTCTCAAACAATTACTAGTTGATTAACCCTGGAAGCCACTTAATCCTGATTGCCTCCAATAAATAAAAATCAAATTTAAAAAGTGAGTGATTATGTATTGAAGATGACTTAGGGGAATGAAAAGGGAAGGAGAGAATTAATAAAAGGGATGGCAATTTGTACCCAAAGCAAATATTAAGAAGAAGGGAAACAAACATTATTACTTTGTAAAAAGTCATCAGAACAATTTTACTGATTACATGATTGTACTGAGAACTATAAGGAATGATGAGTGACTGTAGTTTCAAAACAGGCAGAAAGACAGGGAGTGTTGGTGGCCTTCCTTCCGCCTTCATATTTTCATCTGCTAATTTGATAACCTGTATTTGCCTTAATTAAGGATTTTTGTTTGTTTGTTTTGGACGCAGATAAGAATAAACATGACCATTTTTACATACAAATGACAACACAAAACCAAAATTGAATATGAAATCATAATTGTGTATGTTGTGGATTTTTTTAAGCACACAATAAATTTAAAACACTGATTTTATTACTGCCCCATTTGGAGGTATCTCCATACTTCCTTTTGCTTTCTTCTGTATACTTCATAAATGTTCCATTAACATTCTTCTATTTTTCTTTTTTTATTACTCCCACTCTTGGTTCTGAGAACTCTTTCTTCCATAAAATAATAACAATAAATTATTACACTTGTAAGAAAAACCCCTATTTATTGAGCATGTTGAAAATGTATGTCTCATGCTTATTTATCTAATATACAGGGTATAGTTCTTCAAGGTCTAGCTCAGTTGTCCCCTCCTATAATAAGATCTTCCAGGGCAGCTAGATGTTGCAGTAGATAGAGCCCTTATGTTAGGAGGACCTGAGTTCAAATCTGGCCTCAGACACTTAACACTTCCTAGCTGTGTGACCCTGGGCAAGTCACTTAACCTCAGCCAAAAAAAAAAGATCTTCCCTGATTCTTGCCCCAAACTCAATACTCTCTTCCACCTGCCATTACTTTGTACAAGTTATTGATATTCATTTATCCTGTACATCTCTATCTACATCATAATAGGACATAAGATATCCTTGAGATCTAGGCCTCTATTTTTCTTGTCTTTGGAGTCTAAACACACAGCATAGTACCAGTAAGCAAAGTATGATCTCATCTCAACACTCCAAATTCTCCTCTCATTAGGCAGGAGGAGAATTTGGAGTGTTGAGATGAGACTTGCCCTATTGTTATAGACAAACAATGGGACAGATACTAGCTAAAGATTTTCCATCCGTCCCCCCAAAAAACCTCCCACCCCCACCCAGAAGTGGCGCTATAGAAAGCATGCTTAAGCTGATAGAAGACCAAGGGCTACTTATAACTTGGGAACAGATAGCTAGACTTCTGGGTACATTAAAGCGCACCTCCCCTTGGTTCTCAGAGGAAGAGCAAATCTCTCCAGATAATTGGACTTTAACTGGGCAACAGCTCTCCACATATTACAATGAAAACGGTCCTCATTCAATTCAATATGTATACAATATAATACAGTTGGCCTTAAAAAATCATATAAGTTATAGAAAAAAGAAAAGTTCTAGGAACAGCCAGGTGAGGAAGCCTGAGGAAAAAGAGGAAGACAATGAACAGATTAATGACCATATCTCCACAGGGCATGGAGACTTAAGTGAGGCTCAAGGGTGTGGTGAATCTGAGGCAGCTTCAGCCCATTACACACATGTGCAAAAATGTTTGTAGCAGCTCTTTTTGTGGCAACAAAGAATTGGAAAATGAGTAGATGCTCATCAATTGGAGAATGATTGAACAAGTTGTGTTATATGAAGGTAATGGAATATTATTATTCTATAAAAAATGATGAACAAGTTAATTTTAGAAAGGCCTGGAAAGATTTACATGAACTAATGCTGAGTGAAACAAGCAGAACCAGAAATATATGGTACACAATAACAGCTAGAATGTGAGATTATCAACTATTAAAGACGTGGTCTTCTCAGTGATCCAAAGCAATCCCAATAAACTTTGGACAGAAAATGCAATCTGCACCCAGAAAAAGAGCTAAGGAGGACTGAATGTAAATTACACATACTATGTTCACTTCTTTTTTTTTTAATCTCTCCCATGGTTTTTCCCTTTTGTCCTAATTTTTCTCTCCCCATGTGGCTCATAAAGCAATGTGCATTAAAAAAACTTAATTAAAAAAAGAAAAACAAAATATGCCTGAGCACTGCAGAAATGGCTTTTGAGTCCTCAACACACAGAGAACACCTTCTCTTGTTATTTTTCTCTTCTACCAGTTTCATCTGTCTTGATAAATGTGTATGTGAAACTGGAACCACAGAAGAAATCTTCCAGTGAATGCATTCTCCCCTTCCAGAATAGCTTCATTATAAGCAAAAGGTCACTACACCTGCAAATGCATCTGGGATAAATTCACTGCAGTGCATTGAACATTTGAGATCTTTGGTTCCACATGACTAACAATTCTTTCCACTTAGAAAAACCATCTTTTCTAAAGAAAAACTTTTTTTTCATTTTTTTTTTAAATTTCAAAATGAATGGCTCTTTAGGAGGATTATGTTGTTCCCATACAAAGAATGATAAGATCATTTGGGCTTATTTTCTTTTTCAAATTTAAAGGTTATTCTCTTTTTAGTCAAACATTAAGTTTACATGTTATCTATGTTATATTTCTCTAATTATCTATCTGCCCATTCACCTATTCACATGGAAAGGCAATGCAATGATGGGTTTGGCAACTTCACCACCTCTCCAAACCAATCTGCAGCCACTCCTTTCAACCCTTGAGAATTTCTGCTAGAGTGATAGCAGAAAAGAACTATGGCATAGGCAGATGGGTTTGAATTTGGATTTTTCAAACCTGGGTTTGAATCCTGCCTTCATTACTTACTGTGAAATCAAGAGCAAGTCACATCCCTTTTCCAATCTCAGTTATCTTACCTGAAAAATGGAGATGATGGGATATATACTTACTTACTTTGCAGGCTTATTAAATGGTTCAAATGGGATAATATATATTAAGCACTTTGAAAACCTCAACATATTATGTAAATGTTAGCTATTAAAAGTAATGGCTGAAATGTAGCACTTATATATTTAAATTACATAATTACATATAATTACAAAGCATTTTCAACATATTACTACTAATAATAGCTAACATATAGTGCTTTAAGGTTCTGAAGTGCTTTACATATAAATAAATAAAATATTTATCAAATTCTTATTATGTGGGTCAGGAATTATATATTATTAGCAATATATGTATCAGGCACATGTATTATTATTATTATCAATATCTAACATTTATGTAGCCCTTCAATGTTTTCAAAGAGCTTTTACATATATAACTTCATTATATTCTTCCAACAATTCTATAAAGTGGTATTATTAATCCCATTTTACAGATGAGGAAACTGAGACTGACAAATAATTTGCCCAGGATTTTACAGTTAGTAAGTGTCTGAGGCAGGATTCAAACTTTGGTCTTTGTGACTCAAATTCTAGTACTCTAAGCATTACTTTAAGCCGTTTTCTCTCCAGAACCTAACAGGACTCTTTAGGGTAGCAAATAAAAGTGAGGAGCACAAAAAATACATATTGCCATTCTTCAAAGCATCCAAAAGATGCTAGCAATCTCACGTATTATAAAGCTCTCTTCAAATCACCTATAGAATTTTTCTTTTTCCTTTTTTTTGGTAGTAAAATCAATGAAGTTTTTATCATGGAAAAATTCTTACTATGGAAATGTTGTAGTAGATATATACCCAACTGATCTCATATTGTCTTCTGTCACTGGTAAAGGCAATTTATGTGGATCAAGAGTGGTCCAGTAGATTAATTTGACACTCTGCTAAATCCTGGTATAGCAGGTACCCAGAGGCTAGAGTATAGTACTCAGAATACTGACCCAAGATTTAAGAAAAATCAGTATTCTTAGAGCATTTTATTTATAACTATAATCATTTTGGCAATAATTATAATATCATTCAACTAATGTAACACTGGAAGAAGAAAATAAAAAATAGTATTTAGATCTTTTAAGCCTAAAATATGACAAAGAATGCCTATCAACCAAGCTATTATAGGCAGTTAGATGGACAATCTAATAATACATATGTGTATGTTTGTGTATACATGTGTGTATAGATGTGTGTATTTGTGTGTGTAGTAGATGTGTGTGTGTATGTATTTTGGACAAACACTATGGATGCACAATGATTTAGTCCCAAACTGAATAGGAGGAAGAAAAGTAGGGAGATTGGAAAATTAGAAGTAGGGAGTACTTCTAATGACCCCAAGCTTCTAGCTTTAATAGCAATATTCATCCAGTGATGCCATCTGCTTATGAGTCATGGAACACCATAGTCTCCAAAGAATTAACACTGTAGGTCACCCAAAGGGCAATGGAGAGGTGCATGGCAAGCACAAGCAGGCAGCAGCATATTACTAATGAACAACAGTGTAGGAAAAATAACATGGGAAATCACCAGAACAGCATATGACCAGAAAAATAGGTGTCCCAGTCCTAAAACTATAACAAAGGATAAGTGATAAAGAGTCCATATATCCTTCTGATCAATGCAATGTCAAAAAATTTTAGGATCAGTGTATATCTAGAATTGAAAGGGTTCTTAGAGGTCATCTAGTCCAGGTATGCCAAATACATAGTCCAAAGAGTACAAGAGAACCTATTTCAAAAGTAATTGGGAAATATTAACAAAATTAAAATAGAATAGAATACAGATGATATTAACTTGTGGTTTTCTAAATCAATCTGTTGATGGCAGGTATCCTTATATGCTCCTTAGTGGCCCTCATTTATATTTGAGTTTGACTCTAATCTAGTTCAATCCTCTAATATAAAGATAAATTTAAAAGATCATGCAGTATGCATTAGAACAGAAAGTTGAATCCAGATTTTGTCACTGTACTGTGCTAGCTCCTAAGTTCTAGAGGAAGGTTCCTTGCTTGTTGATTAAACCCCCTATTCAATATTTTCAGAAGGATATGGATTAACGTCAAGAAGGATGAGAAGATATGGATAGACTGATCTCTGAACCCATGAAGGAAGTAGCTACATCATGAGGATCTTTTATCTATCAAAGTTGTGAAAAAATAAAATATAAGCTTTTTGGTTCACACTGTAAACAATGAGTATAATTGTAGACAATTACAGCTACACACATTGTAGACAATTAGAAGACAATGGATCTAATCTACTTTATAAATTGTTAGAATGTAAGATATTATTAATAACAATATTGGTAATATAGGCTTTGTATGACTTTATCTTCAGTTTACTGCTGAATGTAATTCTGGTACTCAATATGTACTAAGTCAACAAAATTTAACCAGAATGTATTGAATGTCTACTATACTAGAGATACATTACTAAGTTCATAGGGAAGGGAAGTACAGGTAATAATAATACTCTTTAGTTTCCAAAGTATATAGTATCTATTTGGAATCTCAAAACAACCATATGAGAGATATGTATTTGCTAGAGGAATTAATATTTCCATTCTACAGATGAAGAACCTAAGCTCAGGCAAATTAATTACTTGTCCATTGATAGGCAGCCAGAAAGTATGAGAGGAAGGCTTTGAACTCAGATTCTTCCTGACACCAAGTCCAGTAACTGGTCCACTACATCAAATACTAAGATATTTGTAACTCAAGAAAGCAACTATCAGTAAGGAAAGTAAAGCATAAACACAAATAACTGTACTACACATCAAAATGTGCTCCTTACAATGAAGGGGTATGACATGGGTTCCAGAGACAGATAAGGTTATTGAAATGAAGGGAGGTGGCTAATGAGGGCTATAACTAAAAATAATAAGACTGAGGATTAAGATAATGTTGATGAATAGATAGCATTTATAGAGAGCTTTAAGTTTCATAAAGTGCTTTACAGAGATGATCCTGACACAACAATCTTAAGAGGTAGGTGCTATTATTATGCCCATTTAATGAAGGAAGAAGCTGAGGTAGACAGGTAGCTTCCAGCTAGCTAGTATCTGAAAAATTGTGACAACTGAAAATCATGACTGATTTTTGTTTGTCTGATGATGAATTTGCCTGAATTATGGCCATCCAGACTCAATAGGCTATATCTCAGATAGTTCAGGGAAAAATAAAAGGCTAAAAAAAATTAATAGAAATGTACTCTACCATTACTCCAAGAGGTCCAGACCTTAAAGGAATGCAGGACCTACTTCAATTTGTGGGGCTATTTTTTGTAATGGGCTGAGGTTTGAGTTGATGCACTGAGGTCCCAAGTACGTGAGGCTAAATAGTAATTGGGCTATACTCTATTAATATACATGATTGGATAAAGAATGGTCCCTGCCCACTCTCCGTGCAAGTCCTGATGTGTTGTATAGGAAATGATGATTTTGGTAGGTGGAGGCAGTGAGAGAGACAGGAAGAGAAGCTGGGAGAGATTGGGCCTGGGTTCCATACTCCTAGCTGCTGGTCGTGTGGCTGCTGGTCTAGCTAGCTTCTTGACTCAGCTACACACATTGCTATTGCCCATTCTCTTCCACCTCCGATCCTTCTTCACCGAGAATAAAGACTGACGATTTTCCCCTAATCTGAATTCCTGACCCTGGCTGATTTTAAAATATGCGATCTTCACAATTTTTGCCTATGCGTGTGTCTCTGTCAGTGTCTTCTTTAAGAAATCTATCACAAGGATGGCTCTCAATCTTGTCACATGTCATATGATACTTACCCTAAAATGATTTTTTAATAAATATTGAAGAAAACACTTTCAGGCCTCTAGGGAACCATTTTGTTAATTATTTTCTAATGGTTTATAATAACATTAATATGAAACATCAATAAAACCAGTTAGGCTTGCTGCACAATTTATATTAATATTTAAATAATGAATTTCAAAACACAATTATAGCTATTCTTGTCACTTTATCTAGGTCTCTGTCATGGATCTTTGTTCATTCATTCTCATTCTCTTTTCCTTTTTCTTTTTTTGTGGTTGTAATTATCATCTGCTCTACTATTCTGGTTCCGATCTCTTTTTTCTCCTATGTTATGCTATTTCAAAAATGTATTTCCACATTTCTTTGGCCACTTATTCCTCATATTTGTAGATCTTGATCACTTTATCATATCTCATAAAATTAATGATTAATTTAACCATTAATGAGACTTGGCATTTTTTCCTGTAATTATTATCAATTTGTGTTCCCCTTTTTGAAAACTGCCCTCATATTCTTTGATGGTTTCTCCATTGTGGCCTGGGAATTGTCTTTGTAAATGTTTAACAGCTCCATTTATTCAATTAACAAGGTAAAAAATCACGATGCCCACTGGCCTGAAAAAGGTAATACAGCTTCCAACAAAGAAGTAGCTAAACAGAGAATGTAACTCCTTCACCTCTATATTGTCAAACATTTTAAAGCAGAGATATATTAGATAAATTGGTTTTTACTTAAATCTCTGAAAGATCTATTCTGGATTGACTTATTCTTTTTGTACTTGCTTTTAGAAAGAATGCAGGGTTAATATTCAGGAGACCTGGATTTCTAGTCCTGGCTTTGGTCCTTATAAGGTGGATGACCTTGAGCAATTCCTTCATCCTTTCTCACTTTAGTTTCCTTATATGTAAAAGAATGGGATTGTCTGACATAATTTAGAAGGCTTTTTCCAGAGGACTTGCCTCAAAACTCTCTGCCACCTCACAGTCCTTTCCAGTCTAAATGCATAAGACTTTTTCAGCAACACAAACTATTTTCTTCCCAAATTCTAAAAACATAGAATGTGATAATCACCATTCAAATGAGGGTTGGTTAGGATTAAAAAAAAAAAAAAAAAAAAACTTCAAGATAAAATTATGTTCTTCACCAAATGTAGAGCTAGGATACACACACACACACACACACACACACACACACACACATATAAGCACAAGCACAAGCACATACACACATTTATACATGTATAGGCATGTATACATGTAGGGGATATGTGTGTATGTGTATTTATGTATGTTTGTATTGTTATATGTGTGTATGCATGCTGTGTGTGTGTGTTTTTGTTGTCCAGCCATCACAGATATGTCCAATTCTTTGTGACCCAAATCTTTGTGGCAAAGATCTTGGAGTAATTTGCCATTTCCTTCACCATCCTATTTTACAGATGAGGAAACTGAAGCAAATGGGGTTAAGTGACTTGCCTGACTAGCTAATATCTGAGGCCAGATTTGAAATCAGATCTTCCTGACACCAGAACTGATATTTTATCCACTTCATTACCTAGCTGCCCTCTTGTATATATGTGTGTGTGTGTGTGTGTATGTGTGTGTATATATATACCTACATACATATATGTACATATAGGAATATATATGCATATATTTGCACTTAGCACAGTGCCTGGCACATAGTAGGCACTTAATAAATGTTTATTGATATATATGCTTATGAGAAATAAGCCTGTAAACACAAGTTTTCCTATGAGAGAAAAAATATGGCTATGTATATTTTTTAAACCTACCATAAAATATGTTTCCTGCCAACTAAACCTGATATATCATTTCTGTCCCAATTGTCAAACTGGGCAGTGATGGGGTCAATGCTCCTTTAAAAATTTATAACTGATGCTAACAGTTTTATCTACTTAAGTAAGCTGTTTGGGTCAAAGAGGAATAGAGAATAATTCTATTCTTCAAGCAGTTACTAAATACAAGTTTAAAATATAGTCTCCAAATCTGGTTCTCACTCACTCTGTATTAAAAGTGCTAATATTATGGTAAAACATAACACCTTCTGCAAAGTCACTTAGTCAACAACAAGCATTTATTAAATATTTGGTGCCCTGGGCTAAGTGCCAAGAATTCTAAGACAAAAGACAGTCCCTGCTCTTAAGGAACTTACAATCTAACAAGGGAAACAATATGCAAAATATTTACAAAGAGGCAAAGGGAAAGAGATATGATATGATAAAGATATGATAAATTCAGGGGTATATTGGAGACAGACAATTGTTAAATTTTCAATGTGAGCATTTACAGCTCAGAAATCAAAAAATGTTACAAATGAGGTCTTGATTTATTGTTTGCTATTTCTAAATTAAGAAAAGAATAGAAAAGAAAATAATGCAGATCAAGCCTAAAATTCAGTTAATATGAGCTTTTTTTTTTTTTCAGAATGATTGTTAAACCACTAACACACCCTGTAGTGTTCTTCTTTTCTAAAATATAATCATTCTCTGGGAGCAGATTTCCTGGGGGACTTCTGGAGGCAGCCTTAGTTTGAATTCAAAGTAATAATCATCTCAAATGGAGCCAGCTATTTAAAAATACAATCCTTTATTGTCTCTTCCAAAATAGCCTGGTAAGCTTTCCTTGGTTCCGAGAGATCTTGTTGCTTGTCCTTTGCCTCTGCCAGCTTCAGCCTCCCTTCTTCCGAATCCCCAATTCCGTCCAACTGCAGTCTCTGGCTTCTCAATCTCCTCCACTGACTTCTTGCTGAAGCTCGTCCTTTTATATGCTCTTTTAGAGGTGTGAACTCAAAGGTTGACCCCTCCTCTGAGAGAGTGGGATTGTGAATCTCCCAGATTTGTGAATCTCCAACGCTAATGTGTGAACTGTTAAAAGTGTGAAAGGTGTGAACTCTGAACTAGAGAACTGCTAAGCACAATGCTAAAATTAGACAACTGATTTATCACTTTGTAAGAATCCTAACAATACCCCTGGGTAAATTGGGTACCCTCAACGTTTTCTCTTTGCTGTTGTTGTTCAGTTGTTTTTTCAATCATCTCTGACTCTTTGTGACTCATTTAGACTTTTCTTGGCAAAGATATTAGAGTGTATTGCCATTTCCTTATCCAAGTCATTCTACAGAGGAGGAATTTGAGGCAAACAGGGTTGATACAAACTAGCCAATAAGTTTCTGAGGCCAGATTTGAACCCAGGCCTTCTTGACTCTAAGTTCTTATCTACTATCTCTCTCTTATCTACTATTGTGCCTGATTGCCCATATTTGATTAAAAGTCCTAATAAAGACAATAGATAAAAATTGTTAGCAGCAATATTTGTTTTTTGAAAAAACTGAAACCTGGGCAGCTAGGTGGCACAGTGGATAGAGCACCAGCCCTGAAATCAGGAAGACCTGTGTTCAAATATGGCCTCAGAAACTTAACACTTCCTAGCTGTGTTAGGCCCAGTCACTTAACCCCAATTGCCTCAGGGAAAAAAAAAAATCTGAAACCTAAGAAAAAAACTTGATGAAGACAGCACTGAAGAAGCACTGAGAAACTCTGATAATAAGAGCTTACATATTAGACATTTAACATTCCAGTGACCTCTGTGGAGAGGTGCTATTCCAAACTTTTTAAAGAATCAGTCTCTGACCTTATGAAACTTCAAAAGCTGGTACTCATCAGGAAAAGAGGAGATGATTCATTTTTTTGGATAGAATAACCCTTATAAGGGACTAATGGGTGATTCAGGCAATTATTTAGCAACTGTGACTTGGCCATCTCTGCTATGTAAGTTTCACTCCATGAAGCCTATCTCATCCCAGAAGGATCTAGCCCCTCAAAGGTCAGCCAAATAATTCATCTGCTAGGAATTCTGTCTCTAACAAATAACGTAATGGTTAACGTAATAAATAATGGAATGGTTAATTTCAGGGAGCTGAAGGCAAAAACCAAAAAACAAAATAATGTGAGAATTTAGGGAAAGATGAGCTTTCAAACTGGACTTTAAAAATCTATTCCAATAAAGCCTTACATATCTGGCTCCCAACTATCCAAACCTTGGGTTTATCTAAATTTTTTTGAAGACTAAAGCCAGGAATGAACTACAAAGAATACTAGATAGAATTTACAAATAACCCTTTAAATTTTGCAAAAGTGCAAAATTACATACATAATTGCATTTGCTATGACTGCTTGTGAGAGAGATGCTATTATTATCTCCATTTTACAAGGAAACTGAGCCTGAAAGAGATGGGACCTTGCTCAAGGTAATATTTCTAATAACTGTCTGATGCAGGATTTGAACTTCACCCTTCCTAAATCCCACTCCAACACTGCAACCCAATGTTTTGCTTCAGTCATTTCAACTATGTCCAACTCATGACCCTATTTGGGGTTTTCTTGGCAAAGAGTAGTGTTGTTTCTTTCCTCAGGTCATTTTACAAAAGAAGAAACTGAGGTTTACAAATGAAGAAACAGAGTTCAGTGCTTGCCCAGAGCCAGTTAAGTGTCAGAGGCCAAATTTGAACTCAGTCCTAACTTCAGCATCCTATCCACCTCACTATATATATATTACTGTCCACCTAATACATACACCTCTCATTGTCTTGAAGCCAGGGCTGGGCTAGAATACTAGGAAATAAAGATTAGACTGAGGAGAGTTAGGGATTTGGCCTTGGGGCAAGGACAAAGAGGAACTAAAGGAATTGTAGTCTGAATAAATTTTTATTTATTTGGATTACCTTTGTTTCCATTCATCAGGAATGTGAAGTTCTACAATGTGCAATATTAGATTTTCTGACCACTGGAATACTCTTCCTGCTCATCTCTACATGTGTTTTTCTTTACTTCTTTAGTACAGTTCAAATCTCATCTTCTGTAAAAGGCCTTATGCGGACTCCCTCACTGCTTTTACCCTCCAAGTTTACTTCCCAATTACTTTATATGCTGCATATGGTCCACAATACTCCTGAGTGTGGCACAAAGCAGATTAAAACATAATTGGGAGATATTGAACAAAATACATAAAAATACAATAAAATGGAGATGATGTTAACAAATATTTTTCTAAGTCAATATGCAGCTGACCTTATGACCTTTATGTTTCATTTAGTGCTCCCCATTTCTATTTGAATTTGTCACTACAGCTCTAAGAAACTCAAGCAATTAATCTTCATCTGGCTCATTATTGCTTCTGATATTTTTCTGAATTGTAGAAATGTTCCAAAGTGGTCAGTGGGGGAGAATAGAAAGTATTTGACATTCTGAGAAAGGAAGAATAGATATGTCCCCAAAGTGATAAAAATGAATAATAATAATGAATAAGATGTCCAACAGACAATGAGAGGATGCCTAATATTGTAGATAACTACAAATTGTAAAATTTGGAAGATCCACCAATCTAATCATATGATATCTGTTTTCATTCAATTCCAATGGCTTCCCATCAGTTCCAGGATGAAATATAAATCTCTCTGTTTAGCTTTTAAAACATTATATGCCCTGGCTCCATGCTATTTTTCCAATTTTATTGGACATTAAGCTACATCCCACACTTTCTCTAGTCAAACTGGACTTTTCTTTGTCCCTCATCCATTACATTCTATCTTTCATCTTCATGTCTACTTTATCTTATATTTTTACCTCCTATAATTTCTTTCTTCCTTTAAGTCCTAACTTGGAAATGATCTTTCTCCCTGTTCCACCTCAATTGTTAATGTCCTCTCCCAGACTATCTTGTATATAACAATTTTGTATATATTTGTATTTGTTAATTTTATATTTATGCTATATTTATGTTTACATGTGCTTGCTGTTTCCTCAATTAAAGTGATAAGTACTTGTATCTCCAGCACTCAATAAGTACTTAGGTTGTTGCTCTTCATTCCCAAAGAGGATCAAAATTATATCATTATGTTGTAGTCCAATTATAGGGTGTCTGACATGGCTGATCAGAGTTCAGAATGTTCTACCACATGCTGGCCACAAATAGTTTAAAAGGATATAAACACTTACTATGATACTCATAAGCTCAGGCAAGTCACTTAATCTCTGTCCTTCAACTATAAAATGAAAATGATAATAGCATCTATATCATAGTATTGCTATGATGTAGCACCTACTGTGTGCCAGGCACTTAATAAATATTATCCCCTTGGAACCTCACAAAAATACTAGGAGGTAGGGCCTAAATGAGATAATATTTGTAAAGAACTTAGCACAGGGCGTGACACATAGTAGGCACTTAATAAATATTCTTTTTCTCTTCCCTCTTTTCACCTTCTTTATGCCAATAAATCAAAGATCCATTTATAAAGTGCAATTAGTTTTATATTTTGTGACAGGTAACATAGAATAGTGGAAGACCTGGTTAAACCTCTTGTTGAGCTCCTCCAGAATAAGGACTGTTGTGGGGTTTTGTTTTTTGGGTTTTTTTATTTAATGGGGGGGGGGGTGCTTTCTTTGGATCCCTAGCACCATGCTGGACATATAGTAAACTATAAGAGGCATTTTTTCCTATCCTCATTAGAAGTGTCTTGTGGTGTTGAAAAAAAGCTTGAAAGACATAATTTCTGGATAATTAGTCGTTCTATTAGTAATGCCACCATTAAAAAAAAAAAGTGACATTCTCAAATGCCAAAGGCAATCATGGTGATGGGTTTATGGCTTAAATTCCCTTAAATGAGGGGTATTCTAATGATAGCAAACAACTCTGATTGGTTAACAATTAATGAGTCCAGTGAGGGGCTAAGAGAATATCCCTATACAGACCACCCCCAATCTTGAACAATTAAGTTAAAGAACTGTATCCCCAGCCCAAACCTGTACAAGTTGGGTGGAGTAGCAATACTCAGAATGAGGAGAACGTTAATCCTGTCTTCCCATGGCCCTGACCTTGAGACGTTCAACAAGAAAATAGGACTGGGGGGAAAAACTGGGGTCTCCTCAATTTTAATAATTGTTTATTAATATTATTGTCTCTCGTATTATTAATAGTATTATTAATTATATATATATATTTTAATATATAATAATATATTAATTATATATAATATATTATATAATTAATAATAATAGTAATAATATGAGCGATAATAATATTAATATATAATATATATATTATATAATAATATATATTAATTAATATGAGAGAAATAATCCTTTTTTTCAGTCTGTATTGGTGGTCAAAAGACTGAGTTGCTTTTTGGAGGGTTTTGTTTTGTGTTTTTTTTGGCACCCTGGGGTTTACAAGGTATAGAGTTTTTAAAAATTTGAAGCCTAAAAACTTTAAAATTTCCTGTAATGTTGGTTCCAGAGACAGCATGGTAGTGTAAATAAAAAGCTGACCTCAAAGTCAGGAAACCATATCCCGTCTGTGACACATCCTAGCTATGTCACACTGAAAGGAAATTACAGAGAAGATGCTGACCTACTTTAGCAGAGGGTCAGATAGGCACCATAGTGGAGAGAGTGACCTGAGTTCACATCCAATTTCAAATACTTACTAGCTGTG
This sequence comes from Sarcophilus harrisii, assembly GCF_902635505.1. NCBI lineage: Eukaryota > Metazoa > Chordata > Mammalia > Dasyuromorphia > Dasyuridae > Sarcophilus > Sarcophilus harrisii. The sequence goes on from NC_045430.1 coordinate 56,903,768, forward strand.
TGACCCTGAACAAGTCATTTAATTCTGCCTTAGTTCCTCTTCTGTAAAATGGCAAACTATTCCAGGATTATTTTTTTTTTTTGGCTGAGGCAATTGGGGTTAAGTGACTTGCCCAGAGTCACACACTAGAAAGTGTTAAGTGTCTGAGGTCACATTTGAATTCAGATCCTCCTGACTTCAGGGTTGGTGCTCTATCCACTGCGCCACCTAGCTGCCCCTATTCCAGAATCTTTGAAGAAAATCTCAAATAGACTCATAAAGAATCAAGGCACAAATGAGCAACAACAAAAACTTTGGCAGAAGGAACTCCTCACTGGGTGCTCATTATTCCAATGAAATCATGGGGTCCCATCCCTATCCTATTCTACATATTTTGTATTCACATGTAAATACAAATACTTCTTTATGGGCTGCATTCTCCTCAGTGAAATGTAAGCTTCTTGAGAACAAGAATTAGTTCATTTTTATCATTGCCATCTCCCTTACCTGGTCCAGTGCCTTACACATACTGTTATGCCCTAATTGTCCTATTCAGTTACTCTGCCTCAGGTTATAATCAATCCCTCTTAATGTTAGGATAAAGGTCTTATATCTTAGACCTTAGGCTATATCATTGGATAAAGGTCTTTATCCATTTTAGACATCATTAAAATATCAAGAGCCTCTCCAGTACCTCCCTTCATTATGTCATCCTAGGTGCCTGCCTCCATTATGTCATCCTCAGCCTAGGTTCCTCTCCCCATTAGGTCATCCCCATCCAGGTACCTCCCCCATTATGTCATCGTTCTTGTAACCTATAAAAGAATCTTGTATCTGACATTCACTGCTGCATTCTTGGAGACAATAGTCTCATTTAGCCCTGGGACCAAACCATGGATCCATTTGGTCCCAGTAAATCTCTCACATTTAAATAAATTATTAAATTGTTCTCTGATCTCTATCTTGTTCAGTTTCTCTAGCATTAACATGAAACACATTTTAGAGGTCCCAAAATATTGTGTGTATGTGAATATAAAGATAACTTTTTTTGGGAAAACTATGCTAGACTGCTCCAGTTTTAGTAAATTAGTAAACTAGATTGTTCCAGTTTTCATCTAAAAATTATAAATCAAACACAAACACACTTGGCCTTTCTGTTGATTGCTGCCCTTTGTTACTAATCTATTTGTATCATACTATGAAAACCATAAATGCATGCCCATTTTCTGAAGTGTAAAAAGATAGGTCAGCACTCACACCTAAAGTGATAAATCTTTGGTATTAAATATTTAAGAGATATTTGGAAGTATGAATGCTCAGGACAACAAATCAATATTTTCTGTTACCTTGAACCAGATTCCTAAGCAGGACATTTGCATGCAGCAATACATACCTTTAATTCTCCAATGGAAGAAAGGAGCCCTGCTCCATAGGCTCGAAGCTGCCCTTCTTGTTTGCAAAGTCCAAACTCAATAGTAAAGAAGTAACACTAAAAAAAAAAAAAAAAAAAAAAAAAAAAAAAAAATGCAAGAACAAAAATCAATTGAATTTGAATTGAAAATATTTCAATATAGGAAAATGGCATCCAGTAGGTAATGTTACTTGAAAAATTCGATGTTCTTTTAAATCAGTTTGAATGAAAATACCCTTCAAGATTCTAATCTTCTGATGTCTAACCATTCCCTAAATTTAGGAGTGATTTAGGAGCTAAACCCAGTGTGAGGCAACTGAAGCTTTTCTCCAGATAGCATGAAAATTTAGAGGGAACAAAAAATTTTAATAATAATTTTAAAAATTATGCAGTTTCCAATTTTATTATATTCTGATGACTGTCACTCCTTTATCACTATAAAAATGTTAAGAATAATTAAATGAACTTGGAATCTACTGAATGCAATACTTGCTCCCCTAACTGTCCACCAGCAACTTCTGATGATTTTCTCCTTGGCTCAGCCCCCAAAATGCTCTAGCTCAAATGGCAGCCTCTTCAAAAATGACCTCATGCTATCCCAGGATCTTCCCCATGTGACCCAGTATTGCAAGATGTCTGAAATTCCTCAATTACAGTTAATTTGAGGGTTGAGTCAATTTGAAGTGGGCTATGGTCCCTTTAAGAAACTATTTCCTATTGGTCTGTGATCCCTTTCAGATTCTCAGCCCTTTCCTGGGGAAAGCATATCCTCCTCCCTAGATAAGATCTTTCCAGGATGCCAGGGCCTTTGATTCAATTACAAATCCTGATCAAAAAGCATCCCTTTGAATTCCAATAGGAGATCCAGACTGTCCCAGCCCCCACTGGGTCTGAGCCAACTTGGGCTGTCCTAACCCCCACCAAGACATTCAATATAATAGTTTCCATCAACAAAGGTCTTTTGCAGATGGACCTTGGTAGCTCCCTTTATTGCCAGGACCTTCTGTCCACTGAGAATTGCATTCTCAGTGCAAAACTCCATTTTCCATAGATCTGACACTATAGAAGTCAGTCTCTTGGTAAACTGATTCCTATCTAATAAACTTTCATTTGCAACTAATATTTCGGAAATGAATGAATTCTTTCACTCCTAAAACCTGCGGCCGATTTAAAGGAAATTCTTAACAATTCTTTTACAGCCATTAACCTCTAGACCACCAGGGATCTAGACCACTCAAACAGCATCAAATTCCAATTTGCTCCAAACTGAAATAGGCATCAAAATTACTACTACTAAAATAAGAATTTTAGTTCCTTCCATCATCAAAGATGATACAGTAGAATATCATTATTTTCCACCTTGGATCTCAATGTGGACATATGATTCCTCCTGTAATATAAGAACTACATGTAGAGAGAAAAATTGGACATGATTCAGTTAGTTCATAATGTAAGCATTAGTCTTATCCTCTTAATAATGGTGAAATAAAAGGTAATGTGGAATTTAGTAAGCAGCCGAAATGAATTCATAAGATTTGCTAAACTCATCTAATGTATAATGGTGATTCAACAATAAGAAAGCAACATGGACTTGTTTATTTGATGACTAAACATTCTAGATTCAGATTTTTATTTCAACTCAGCCAAATCAGAAGGGAAAAAAGAGAGAAGAAAAAAGAGGAAGAGAAAGAAGAAAATGAAGAAGAAAAAGAGGGAAAGGAAGAAAAGAAGGAAAAAGAAGAGGAAGAGGAGAAAAAAGGAGGAAAAGGAAGAAAAGGAAGAGAGATAGAAGAGTGACAGAAGAATGAGAAGGAGGAAAGAAAAATCACAGGTTAACAAACTTAGAGTTGAAAAGGATATTAGAGATTATCTTTTCTACATTTGGCTTCATTTTAAAGATGAGAAAAATCAAATCACAGAGTTCAAGTGACTTGCCCAAAACCAAAAAGGTAGTTAAGTGTTAGAAATAAGATTAGGATCAGTTCCCAAACTGTGCTCTATCCACAGCACTCTTGGGGCACTTAGTAAACTCACAAGGACACCACCCCAGGAAAATGCAATGACATCACAACAACTGTTGGACATTGTGGCAACTAGTAGGTTGAAGGTAGTTCACAGTTTCAATATTAAATCATTCTGTATTATATCTTTTAGAAGCTGGATTTGGGGTGCTTAGTATGATTTTTTAAAAAGGAAGGCAAGCATTTTGGAGAGCAATATGGAACTATGCTCAAAAAGTTATCAAACTGTGCATACCCTTTGATCCAGCAGTGTTACTACTGGGCTTATATCCCAAAGAGATCATAAAGAAGGGAAAGGGACCTGTATGTGCACGAATGTTTGTGGCAGCCCTTTTTGTAGTGGCCAGAAACTGAAAACTGAGCAGATGCTCATCAATTGGAGAATGGCTGAATAAATTGTGGTATATGAATATTATGGAATATTATTGTTCTGTAAGAAATGACCAACAGGATGATTTCAGAAAGGCCTGGAGAGACTTACACAAACTCATGCTGAGTGAAATGAGCAGGACTAGGAGATCATTATATACTTCAACAACAATATTATATGATGATCAATTCTAATGGACCTGGCCGTCTGCAGCAATGAGAAGAACAAATCATTTCCAATGGAGCAGTAATGAACTGAATCAGCTACACCCAGTGAAAGAACTCTGGGAGATGACTAAGAACATTACATTGAATTCCCAATCCTTATTTTTTGTACAATATTTCAGAGTCCGATTCTTTTTGTACGGCAAAATAAGGGTTTGGACATGTAAACTTATTTTGTATTTAATTTATACTTTAATATATTTAACATGTACTGGTCATCCTGCCATCTAGGGGAGGAGGTAGGGGGAAGGAGAGGAAAAATTGGAACAAAAGGTTTGGGAATTGTCAATGCTGTAAAATTACCCATGCATATAACTTGTAAATAAAAAGCTATAATTAAAAAAAAAAAAAAAAGAAGGCAAGAAAATCATTGTGGAAAAGAAAATGTGGGTAGCAGAGTCCAATCTGATTTGAAGGTTTGAGAAGTTGTGCATTGCCCAAGGAGTACACATATCCCATTAGTAAGTAACTGTGGTTAGAAATGAATTTTTAAAAAAATATTTTCAATTTATGTGTATTTTTTTTTCAAAAACTGCTACTTAGATGGCAAGGTATAATACTAAGCTATTTAAATCTAACTATTAAAAAAAAACTACTAAAAAATTTCTCGTTTTTGCCTAGCAATAAATACTAGTTTTTAAAATTATTAAGATACTAAGGGCTCCATAAATCAAGAAAATTTAGGAACCTCTGGATTTAGAAATTACCAGAATTACCAGAAATACAAGGAAAAGGAAGCTTGACATAGTAGGTACTTAACAATTATGCACTGAATAAATGATTAATAAAGAAATCCAAAATTAGCCCTGCTGATTTGAAAAAGTACATGGTTCAACTTAAATAAGCTAGAATTGCTGCTGAAACTGTAAAACAGTTACTATTTGTCTCAGAGAAAGAAATGAGAAGTGGAGACTTTGAAGTATAAACATGACAAGGAATTAGTTGGGTCTTGCCCTAGTAATGATAGGTAGTAATAAATGTGTTAGCAAAGAGGTATTTTACAGGGATAAAGGGAAAGAATAATTATTTCCAACCATCACTAACTTGTTTTATATTCCAATTAAGATATGAGTTAAATGATCCTTAGTTTTTTTTAAATATTTAATCCAGCTAATCAAAATAATTTGATATAAATGCTCCCCAACCAAATATGGAGCCCCAGGCTAGATCCTGAAGGAACTTAAGGTCTATTTCCAATGTAATATCCCCTCTGGGATACTCTCTTCACTTTTACCCACAATCACAAGTTGAGTTTCCAAAACTGACTGCTACTTTGGGTTCTTATGGGTTCTAGCACCCTTAGCAATATATTCTCCATCAGCTAGGGGTGTAGTGTAGAGAAAAACTGGCCCTTAAATCAGGAGGACCTGAGTTCAAATGTGACCACTTACTAGCTGTGTGACCCTAGGCAAATCATTTAACCTCAACTGTCTCACCAAAATAAATAGAAATTAGTAGAGATGTTTTCCAAGATAGCAGCATAAAATGTAATAGCTACAAATCATCTTTCCCATTAATCTACAGTTTTATACCTTGCTACTAATCCAAGGGAAGAATGAGCTCAAATTTAGTACAATAATGAAGCACAATACGGGATACACACTTAATGGCAAAAATGACTCACAACTCCTGGTAAGTCAGAGCCTAGAAGTTTCTTCTCTTTATGCAGTTTTTATGTAGCTTCCTTTTGCTTCAGTTTCTCTACTAGAAAGTTTGCAAAAACTGTGAATTACTTGCCCTCCTAGACTGATTCTTTTGGGAAGGCAAACTAGGTCATTTTTTTGGTCTTAATTCTATTTTTTATAATTCATTTATTTCTAATACACATGGCTTTAAGAATCACGTTGGGTGAGAACAAATCAGAACAAAAGTGGAAAGCCCTGGCAAAAAAAAAAAAACAAAAAAAAAAACAGAAAAAGAAGTGAACATAGCATGTATTGATTTATATTCAATCTCCATAGTTCTTTTTCTGGATGCAGGTGGCATTTCTGTCCAGTCTAGTGGGATTGCTTTGGATCACTGAATCACTGAGAAGAACTAAATCTTTCATAGCTAATCATCAAGCATTTTGTTGTGATTGTGTACAATGTATTCCTGATTCTGTTAGTTTCACTCGGCATCAGTTCATGTAAATCTTTCCAGGCCTTTCTAAAAATCAGCTTGTTCATCATTTTTTATAGAACAATAATATTCCATTGCCTTCATATACTACAATTTATTCAGCCATTCCCCAATTGATGGGCAGATTCCCAATTCATTTCCAGTTCTTTGTTACCACACAAAAAAAGCTGCTACAAACATTTTTGCACATGTAGGTCCTTTTCCCTCCTTATGATTTTCTTGGGATACCAACCCAGTAGCGGCATGGTTTGATAACCCTTTGGGCATAGTTCCAAATTGCTCTCCAAAATGGTTAGATCAGTTCACAATTCCACCAACAACGTATTTCATCATAATTCCTTCAAAGCTGTTTTGGATCACTGTATTGCTGAAAACAATTATGTCATTCACAACTGGTCATGTTCCTTTGTACACAGTATATTTTACTTTGCATCATGGAAGTCTTTTCAGGTTTTTGTGAGAGCACCTTGCTCATTGTATCTTATAGCAAAAAAAGTATACCATCATAATCATATCCCACAATTTATTCAGTCATTCCATAATTGATAGGCATCTCCTAAATTTTTAATGCTTTGCACCCAGAAAAGAGCAACTATAAATAGTTTGTATATATAGATCCTTTTCCTTTTTGTTTTTTATCTCTTTTGGGATATAGAACTGATGGTGGTATTGGTACTAGGCTTTTTTATAGTTCTTTGGGCATAATTCCAAATTTCTCTACAGAATGGCTGAATTAGTTTGCAACTCTACCAACAGTGCATTAATATCTCATTTTTCCCACATCCCTTCCAACATCCTATTTCTGTCCTATTAGCCGATCTAATGTGTGAAGGTTTTCTGGAGGCAGCCTTAGTCTCAGTTGAAATAAATAATTACTCCAAAATCGCAGCCAGCTGGTAAAAATGCAAGCCTTTATTTCTCCTCACAAATTAGCCTGGTTAGTTGAGGCCTATCTCTCTGACTGGCTCCAAGAGATCTTGCAGCTTTATCCTTGGCTTCTGCCTCTGCTTTCTTCAGCCTCCAGCCAGCTCCGACTCATGGCTTCTCAATCTCCAACTGAGGCAAGTACCCTCCTGTATCTCCCAGAGTGCTCTATTTATGCTACTTCTCTGAGAGTGGGATTGTGGGATATCTCCCAGCATGCTCTCTGGCCCAAAGGAAGGTGTGAATTCAGATATCTCTTTCTAGACCCTGAATCTCCCAAACTGTGAACTCCATTGAGTACTTAGATACTTAGATACTTATTGAGTACTTAGATACTTATGAGCTCTCTAGAGGTGTGAGCATTGTTTCATCAGTTGTACTTAGTACCTAGTTCAAGTTCTGGCCCAAAATAACTCTTTCTAAGATTAAATCAACTCTAATGGCTTAACACTTTGTAAAGATTCCAACACTAATGGATATATAGTAGTACTTCAAAATAATTTTGATTTGCATTTCTCCAATCAATAATGAATTAGGGAAAATTTCCATATAACTATAGGTAGTTATTAATAAAACTGTTCATATCTTTTGATCAGTTATCAATTGGAGAATGGCTTTTATTTTTATAAATTCACCCCTTAATTTTTAATTTTGTCAGCAGAGGGATTTCAAAGAATAGAACCACTTTCTCCACCAAGTGGATCTTAACTCCATCTAAGACATAGAATCATAGAACTAAAGTTGGAAGGAGTATTAGCTGTCATTTACCTAACCTTCCCATTTTACAGGTAAATAAACCTAGGCCCACTCAGGGACCCACAGATAACAAATGGCAAAACTAAGATTTGAAGCTTGGTCCTGTGACACCAAATTCAGGGATCTAAATCCTAATGGATTATTTATTATTGAATATAAGTAGAGACTGAGTGACATGGTCACATCTCTAATAAGCATCCAAGACAGAATTTAAACACAAGTTATTTTGTCTTCAAGCCCATCTCACTGTCTATTATGCCAAATTGCGTTTGTGGTTACAGTGAAGGGGAAATGTGCTATGAAAAATTAAAAAAAAAAAAAAAAAAAACAGTATCCTATTACCCAGAACCAGGCCTGGGTCTGAGCTACAAAAGAGTTGGCATGTTATAAAGTACAAAGCAGAAATCGAGCCAAATGGCATGCTTCATGAACCAAATCAAAACAGTCCGAGCTAACCTTAGAAGAAATCTGGTTGAAAATGCCCACTAAGACCTTCAAACAGATTTAAAACTTCACCTTCATTTTAAGTCAGGCTTGTATTCCTATTAGTCAGAAGCAAATCTCAAAAGGTCAGCATCAAAGTGAAAGTGATTAAAGATTCAGTATCAAATCTATCATACCTTTGGTCTCTGCATTTCTATAAGTTGACCAATGTCTTGGGAAATAGATATCATATAACTTCCAGTCCATCTCTCAGAAAGACTACTGAACCTATACCTGTTCTGGGAGACAGTCCAGCAACTGTGACCTTCCATTCCTCATTTCATCTGCTGATTTCTTATCTGTTTTTTCCTTCAGCACCTCTCCTGCTGCTCCCTACTCCCAGCAGATACTTCAACATTTCCTTCCTGGGCCCTCCCTCCTTAGAGATATAGATATTTTGCCAAGAGTCCCTTTTTATTTGCAAGTTCCACATATGCAAACAGATGAAGAGAGATACTAAAAATCCAGTGGTAAATAGTACCTGAAAGTTAATGAATCAGTAAAACGTGTATGATTCTCTTGCTAGAACATGCCTTTCCACATTCTGACATCTCTGTTTGTGCTACCAATAGAAACCCAGGTTTTGGAGTCTCATAGACAGACAATTGAGGACAAATTAAAAATTGATGCTCAAAGTTTTATCCAGATTTAGACTTACACTTATTCAGTCTACCTGAAAACCAGAGGGATGAGCTAAATGAGGTGATCCTAAGATTCCAGGATAAGTGAATAATATTTAATATTAATATTTAAAAGGGCTTCCTTTTCCCCAAACTGCTCCTTGTATTAGATGTTGTTTCTTTCTTCTTACTTAGGAAGTGATATAGAATATCTGTGTATGATCTATGCACAATTGTGATTTCACTGATATCCCAATATTCTGTCTTCCCAAGACTCTGCAAAAGTTACCTAGAACACTAGAGAGGTGAAGTGATTTGCCCAAAGTGATTTGACCCATAGTGAGTATGGGTCACTGGCAAAATTTGAATCTAGGGCTTCCTAGCATTTTGTCTATTATGACATGTTTCCTTCAGTGCTAGCATTGCAGAAAAAATGTGCTTCAGGATTTCAAAAACTCTGCATATTGCAAACCCCAAGAATGGTCAAAAGACCATCTCTAGTATTTGATGACTAACATTTCTAATGAGATTAGGAAGAATATCTGGTTTAAATAGTACCCCTTTCCTCATTTAGCTCTAAACATTCCTGGATTTTTTCTATCTTGTATGAATTTTTTTTTTTCCCATCTGTGTGGGATGGAAAGGAAAAAGAAGAGAGACTGAATCACTTACAGAAATTATGTGAAAGGGCTAGAGAAAGAGACTCCTAATGATAACCAGATTCTGGAATACTTGACTATAATCACAGGTGTGTGTTTAGCGACTTTCTGTATGTTTAAATAAGAAAATGAGCTCTATCACCCAAGCTGCCATTTTCAGATCATTACTTGGTAATTTATTAGGGAATAACTGAAAAGTTTTGAGCAGGTTTGCTCAAATGGAAAGATTCAGAGAGTTGGGGAAACTGAGAATAACCACACAAAGTAGATTGCATTTGGCAAAATATCCAAAGATCCAATGGGGCTTGATCAAAAGAATCTAATCAATACCTGAGAATAACATTGGGGTGCTATAACAAAGATTGTAAATTATATAACAATTTGTCCATGTAAAGAGGAATGTGACTTATTTCCTGGGATAATAATTCAACATTCAGATATCCAACGGAGAATTCTCTTCTTTGCCTGATTCCATTCAAACCCCAAGAGAAGAATATTTAAAAAGAATTCCTTAAACTTTATCTTACATTAATAGTTAATAGCTAATATTTATGTTTTTATGTAGTAAGCATTTCACAATTATTATCTCATTTGATCCTCACACAATTCTGTGAGGTACATGCTATTATTATCCCCATTTTACAGCTGGAGAAATTGAGACTACAGAGAAGTTAAGTGACTTTGTTTCTAAGATAGAATTAGAACTCAGATCTTCCTGACTTAGCTGAACTGGTTTATGAGATTACAGAATCCTGAAGGCAGAGATTGCTTTCTATATTTTTTTCCTTATTGGTACTTAGAATAGCCCTAGACATAAAGTTAATATGTTAAATCCTAGTATGAAGGAATGAAAAACAGTAAGGGAGGAATAGAAAATATATTTGGTCTTCCTTTTCTTTCACTTTTGAAAATCTTATCTTGAAATGTATAATCTTTGAACTTTATTGGAAAAGGGGATTTGGTTTTGAAAGAAAAAACAAATATGATGGCACTTTCCTATCTAGAACTTAGCTAAGAGCAAGCCTCTGAGTAGTCAAATAGATATTCTATTTATATTTTAAATTTATATGCTTTTCTGAGGGTACAGAACCTCAGTCCTCTTAGAATTACTCTTCCTTTCCATTAAATGTTAAAGATCTTAAATATTTGGTTCCTACCTATTGCAGATTAGTTAGAGAGGGTACAGAGAAGCAAGGTAAGGGTCTATTATATTTAATGATAAAAAATAACAATAATTAATGTTAATATAGGATTTTAAGTCATTTGACCTTTACAATGAACTTATAAGGTAGGTACTAGAATTATTCATATATTTTACAGATGAAGAAACTGAGGCAGGCAGAGGTTAAGTGACTTTCCCATAGTCACTATGGCTAGTAAGTATCTAAGGCAGATTTTGAACTCAAGTGTCTTCCTCATTTCAATTCCAAAAGTATCTTTGTTATCACCTGACCTTGTGATAGGCACACTAAGTTAGAGAAAACAAAAAACACTCTAAAAAAACAGACACTGCAACCAGAGCAATCTGGAGCAGTTTTATGTAGAGACAAATAATCCCTTCATATCTCAATTAGACCTAAGGGCATTAATGGATTAGAGCACAATATAGTCATTGATTCTTAAGTTCTCTGTTAGTAGAGATTGCTTCATTCTTGATACTTCTATCTCCTACATCTAGCACAATGCTATTAATTAATTAATATTAAATAAAACAAGTAGGGACTTACTATTTGTTGACTTGATTAACAATCATCCTGAGTCACTAAGAAAATGTTTACAAAGTGGAAAATAAGATGGGACCACCGATATTGTCTAGCCAATCAATTAGCAAGCATGTATTAAGTACCTACCATGTATTAGACACTATCTAAAACCTTCTGCGTTTTCCTGACCAAGTCTAGTGCCCTATCTTATATGCTATGCATTTTTTCCTACTACATCATCACACTACTTCTCTATGTTCAACATACTTTTTTATAATCACAGAACTTTTGACCCAGATATCACTTCTCCAAGGAAGCCAAGGACAAAAAGAAATATTTAGACAAATTAGGAGTAGTTAGGTAGTACCATAAATAAAGTGCTGGGCCTGGAGTAAGAAAGATCTGAGTTCAACTGTGATCTTAAGACAAGTCACTAAACCCTATTTATCTCAGATTCCTCTCAAGTGGGCTAGGGAAGGAAATGGAAAACCATTCCAGTATCTTTACCAAGATAGTCAGATACAATAGAAAATGAAACTAACAAATTATAGTACATGACTATAATAGAATATCACTGATTTAAAAAATAATGATTATAGAGTTAATCATAGGAAGATTTATCTGAATCAATACAAAATGAATTAAGCAAAACCAGGGGAAAAAATATACCTCATAACAGCAACAAACAGAAAGAACAATAAAATCAAATTGAATAACATAATTATAAGCTCACTTTTGCCCTAGAAGAGTTGAGAAGATATACCTACAATTCTCTCATTGAAGAGACTGGGAACTGTATGTGTGAAATATTGTGTATAATGTCAAATATAATAAATACACATCTTGGTTTTACTGACTTTTTCTTCTTTATTACAAGAAATGGCTCACTGGTAGGGAAGGAAGTAGAAATACAGAAATAAAATGTGATGCAAAAACAAAAGGCTTTAAAGTTTTAAAAATTATAAAAGGGGTCAAAGAAATATATAACATTTTTAGAAAGACTTATTGTTTTGAGTATCTGAGGTTTCCCTGTATTTAACCTAAAATAAGTTTTCTTCTTCATCCTTAGTTGATGCTGTCTCAAAGTCTTTTTATATGAAGAACAACATAATCCATATTTATAAATCTCAAAGAGGAAAAAAAAGAATCTGGGATTTGAGTCTTATTTACAACATGGATTCACTGGGTTGACAAGCACAGTTTTTTTAATGGTGTCAAAGATTTTTTTCCCCCTGGAGCAAGTCTTTTAATTTTTATACAACCTTTTCTATTTATCTTGTATAGCTGCAGGTCATGGATCCTCCAAAGACTTGGGAGTTAAGGCTTATCCAAAAGTCAATGGAGAGTGATATAGTGCACCTTAAGATACCTTACAAACAAAGAAGAAAGCAGAAATTTTCTAAAGTATTTTATCAAAGAAAAAAAAATGCTAGTCACATGAAAGAGCAAGAGATAGTAGGACAGTTCACATGTTCCACTAGTATCTATTCAATGTCAAAAGAATAAGAAGGTCCCCAACTTGGTGGACAGACTTCCTTGGTGGTGCTACAATTATTGAGTCCTGGATAAAAAAATCATACCCACTATCCCTCTTCCTTGACATTAAGACTGGAAATTGAGTTTTAAAAAAAGAACCCAGAAAAAACCTTGAAGTTCTGATCACCTTTACATACTATTGTATCATAAACTCCAAGTGCATTCGTTTGATCCTTGCTAGGATAATTCCCCCTCCTTTTGAGTATTGCCCCTCACCTAGCTGTCTCCTGCCTTCGACCATCTTATCTTGACCCCTATCCTGTCAGGATTAAGTCATGATCTTTTCCTGGAATTATTGCTTATTCATCCTCCCAGTGCCCTTGCCCCCCTTATCTGCCTTTGTTTCCCCTCTAAGATTGTATACTCAGGTTATGTATTCTGTTTGCAAACCCTAGTTAGCTAAAATCCTATATAAGTTCCCTGCCTTGGTTTATCTGCACCAAATGCTTTGGACAAGAGTCCCATCCAGTCAATTAGCTTAAACTCCATATTAAAGACTAAAAAAAAATAAAAAAAAAAAAACCTCCACTTGCCTCAGTTTCTCTAATATTATAATTAAAGGCCCTAGTGAGATATGAGAGAAAGATTGGAGCACCACAGGCCTCAGTGGGGGCCCTTGAACTGGATAGTTCTGGACTCTTTTAGGAGGGCCAGCCTAGGGGAGACTAGGTCCAGCTGCAGTAAAGACTCACCGCTGACAGATTCAGCCTAAGTGGAGCATCTAGTTTGAAATCTGTGCAGGATGATTTTTCTGTCTAATCTGATTGCTAGGAAATCTGGGCCCCCAGAAACAGTTGGGCTGATGAGCCATACAACTCTGGGAAATGCCAATGGGATGCCATGTGGCACTATTTAGTTCTGGGTACCTTTGGGCACAAATCTGGGTGCTTTTTTAAACACAACTTGGTTCAGGCTGCCTTTGAACACTAATCTTGGGTGCCTTTTTAGGCACAGGTTGGTCTTGGGTGCCTGTGGGCACAGATCTTGGTGCCATTTGGCACAACTTGGTTCTAGGTCTTTTTTTGTATGTAAATGCAGGAAAATATATCTGCGCACTCTCTGTGAAAGCAGGGAACACACTTGGTCTGATCCCTCCAGTTTTAATTTGGGTCCTGGAAGCCAAGTTAATCTTTGAAAAGGTTCAGTTTGGGTATTTCTGTTTCTGGGAAGGAGAGATTGTCAAACTGAAAACTCCCCTGAGATATCAAGAGCTTGCTCCTAGCTTGTATTTGTTGAGATACGGTGAGAATTCTGGTGCATTTGTGCAGTCTGTATTTGTGATTTACCTGTCTTTGTTATGTGTTGATTTAAGGAGTTCTGATAAGTTTTAAGAACAATGATTGAGGAACTTGGCAATTGGTCATTTCAAGATTGCAGAGGTGCTTTAGCATAAAACAAATGTTTTATAAGTGTTAACTTCTTTGTTGGACTTAATTGTAACCTGTTTGCACTAAGTTGGAGGGGAAAAAAAAAAAACAGGAAAACCTTGGCTGCTTTTAAAATCTGGCAGAAAAGTAGCCTGTTTTGAAAGCCTATTAGAAAAAAAAAAGGCAAAAATCTTCTCTGGACCAGGTTATAACTCTGAATGGGTGGAGGTAAGAAAGAGAAAAAAGAAAGCTGATATCAATTGCTTTTTAAAAAATAATTTGGCTAGGAATAGCCTTTTTTCAAGTTATCTAGTCAAGACTTCTGAGCCTGCTTAGACTTTTAAGGGCCAGTCTTTTACGTATTGAAAAACAATCAAATGGTAATTCAGTTTGCCTGCAACATTTAATTTGAATTTAGGGAAATTTATTTAAGTGGGAAAAAAGGTATAGCTTATTGGTGCATCAATAGAATAGAATAGAATGTTGGGGCTTAGTATGTTTAAATTGAAAATGTGAAATTGTGGGAGATAATTGCTATTGTCTGATACATACTAAATCTGTTTATTTTGGGTATAAGATCATAGGAATTTGTTCAAATATTGAAATATTACTACTGGAAATTTGCAGCAGTATTTGATTTGATTTGGTTTAAAAATAGCTCATTAAAACAAAGTTCTGGCACCTTACCTAAAGAGGTCACATGTTTATATTCCCTATGAATTAGGCTTTAAAATATTGTCAGCTCTGTGGGACATGTGTATAAGCTTTGTGAAGTTATTTAGCTCTTAACTATATTATAGATCATAAAAGTTTTGAAGAAAAAGGAAACAAAGGAAAGGAGAAAAGAATTAATTTTACATACATGGGACAAGAAAGATTGATTTGCTGAAACAACTGACAGTTTGAATGAAATATCTAGTTAGACTATCACTTGGAAAAGTACTGATTTTTAAAGAATTTTTAATTGGTGTGTATGTTAAAATTTCAAACAACTGTGAATTACATGAGGTTCCTATTCATTTTTGTGATAGGTTACATTAATGTGGCTATCATGTGTGAAAACTATGAAATTGATAATTGTATAAGAGTTATTGTTGAAATATTGAAATGTGAACTTCTTAAGGGTTATTGGTTTAGAAGCTTGTTAGAAGGAGAGAGAGAGAGAAAGCATGGGGAGAGAAAATATGTTGGAATTGAGAGGAGAGAGAAATGGGATATGTTATAGAAAGTGTGTTGGAAATAGAGAGAAAGAGAGAAAAGGCCAGTATGTTGGAGGAGGGGAGAGGAATAGGTTGGACAGAAAGGGTGAGTCCTTTAATGGACCCATTAAAAGAAACACACTGGCTGGCTAAATCCTGAGAAGGACTTGGCACCCTAAAAGAGTTAATTATAAGAAGTGAAGTGGAGGAAGGAGAATGGGAAAGATCTTTCGGCTTGGAAGGTAAAGATTTAATTCACCCTCCTTTCCCTGGGTGTGGCTGCTTCTTAGAAGTGAAAAAGTGCAGCTCACTCCCAGCTGGTTAAATCATTAATTGCTTATATTATTTAAAGGAACAGCCTACATTTACATGTTGTTTAATAAACAAATGTTTGTTTTTATTTTTCAAGTCTATGGGCACTTTAAGGCAATTTTTGATACTGTAACATAGATTCCACTGCTTAGCAATGCAAGAAACTTTTAAGAGGTTTGTTGGAACTGAAAATTCTCTGAAAGTGATTATTTCTACCAAGGTCTCCATCTATCTCCAGCAAATTATTTTTTTATTTAAGTACATTATGGTCTCCTTGTTTAATGAATAAGATAACAAATGTGATCTATAGCTTTCTTGAAGTACCTGGAGAAGGATTTTAATCTGATTTTATAGGATATACACAACTGTTTTACAGAATATTTTTGTTTTATATAGACCTAGTTGTACCTATTATTTGTATTTCCAAAAGTTTATAGGGAATTCTCAATTGAAAAAAAGATGAATTAGTATTTTTTTAAGAATGAAGTTATTAATGTTAATTCTTATTGTGTCCACCATAATAATCCTTCCCACTACTCAGTCTACATGGTCTCTAACCCTGTTCAGCCCATAGCAACCCTAGTGACACTAGTTCCCATTCACTTTGCCCCAGACACTACTGCCCCTCCTAGCCCACCAGTTCAAATTGGAAGCCTTTCCTACTATTGTTTTTGTCCTCATTCCTTGCTTGGTTTATTACCAAGTTTACATTCATTTTTTAAACCCCACAAAAACTCCAGCTGAGCTATGATTGCTGGCTCTGATTTAACTCAGAACTCCCTTATATTAATGGACTTGCCCTAACAGACTTAATTTCTGGGACCAATTTCCAATCTACCTATTATTGGGAACAACCAAAAATCACCTTTGAAAATCTCCAAAGTACAGGCATCTGTCTGTTGACTGCCTCCACAAGTCTTTTTGATCTACTTCTCCAGTCCTTTAATCCCAGATCTTTAATTAATATTTCAGTATCCACAAAGAGTGCTTCATTTTAGTATCAAGTTCCTGAAGTGTGCATACTCTGACACTTTTTCTGTATCTTGGTAGCAGTGTTCCCTCCAATGTCTATTCGTCCAAGCAAGGGACAAGTCATAAACTCAAGGTGCATTATCTAGATCTTTCTAGGATAATTCCCCCTCCTTTTGATATTGCCCCTAACCTTGCTGCCTCCTGCCCTTGACCTTCTTATCTTGACCCCTCTATCCTATCAGGATTAATGTCCTTTCCTCCCTTATCAGCCTTTGTTTCCCCTATAAGATTGTATACTCAGGATATATTATGTTTGCAAACCTTAATTAGCTAAAAGCCTATATAAATTTCCTGCCTCCATTTATCTGCACCAAATGCTTTGGACAAGAGTCTCCACATTAAAGATTAAAAAACAATTTCTGTTTCCCGACTTTCTAAGGTCCTCTCTTACCCTCACAACCAACATTATATTCAGCCTCAAAAATATAGTTTGACTGCTAAAATTCATAAAAATTAGAAGTATAACAATTCACTAGTTGAACATAATCTGGAATTTCGCTAGAAAAGGTTAGTCCTGAGGGGCCAGGGAAAAGATCAGTGCAAGCAGGGAGAGAACCAGAGGCTAATAGACCAGGTGGGAGTGTGTACACATCCCAAACAGGAAGAGACAGCACAGATCACAGCACAAGCTTGCAGCCCCAACTCGAAGTACGGGGCTTTTCCTTGGGGCAGTTGCGAACCTGCACAGCAGAGGTCATAGCTCAGGGCAGCCTCTAATCTGCACAGTGAGGGGCTTGGCCTGGGACAATAGAACTTTCACAGGATGATTTACTTCTGGCCAGAGACACTTGTCATCGGGTATTAGTTGGTCAGTTGCTAATACCCACAGCCCCATGGGGGGCCTTGGCCTTGGATTGACACTTTCACTGCTTAGTCTCTAGCCTTAGGGCAGTCACTAAACCACACAGTGAGGTTCTCCACTGGGCACTTCTGTAGCTTGGCCATGCTGAATCACTTCCGGTTGGGGGAGGGGGAACTTTTACTCAGAGCACTCCCATACCTCACTGCTTGAAACCTGTTTACAACTGCTCTGCAAAGGAAGCTGATAACCCCCTTGCCCTGAAGGCAGACCCTAAAAGGCTTTAAAAAATGAGTAAAAAATTTAAAAGGATGATCTATAGCTTCTATACAGAAAAAGAGCAGGTTTATAACCCCGAGGAGATTAATAGCAAACAGTCTCCAGACAATACCCCAAAGGGGAATGTTACCTGCCCCCCCTTTACATAACACTCTCATAGAAGAGACCATTAAAAGTCTCAAAAGAGAGTTATAGAAGGAAAGCTTTGAAATTTGAATTGGAAAAGGTAAAAAAATCTCAGGAAGTACAGGGAAACAGAATTTGTGAATTGGAAAAAGTAAAAAAAAAATCCCTGGAAAGTAAGATTTGTGAATTGGAAAAGATAAAGAACTCGCAAGAAAGTAGGATTTGTAAATTGGAAAAAGAAAATAATTCACTAAAAAAAAAAAAAAAAAAAATAGTGAAATGGAAAAAAAATTCCACAGAGCAAAACAATTCATTTAAAAACTCAATTGGACATATACAAAAAGAAGTAAAAAAAAAAAAGCTAATGAAGAAAATAATTTATTAAAAATCAGAACTGAACAAATAGAAACTAATGATTCATTGAGACAGCAAGAATCAGTGAAGCAAAACCAAAACAATGATAAATTGGAAAAAAACATGAAATATCTATTTGGAAAAATGACAGACTTGGAAAATAGATCTAGGAGAGATAATCTGAGGATTATTGGACTTTCCGAAAATTATGATGAAAAAAAGAGCCTAGATACTATTTTACAAGAAATCATCAAAGAGAACTAACCAGAGGTAATAGAATCAGAAGGTAAAATAGGCATTGAAAGAATTCTTTGAACACCTTCTGAAAAAGACCCTAAAATAAAAACTCCAAGGAATATTGTGGTCAAATTTCAGAACGATCAGATTAAGGAAAAAATATTACAATCAGCCAAAAAAAAAAAAAATTTAAATACCAAGGTGCCACAATAAGGATCACCCAAGATCTGGCTGCCTCTACATTAAAGGAAAGAAGGGCCTGGAATATGATATTCCGAAAGGCACAAGAACTTGGGATGCAGCCAAAAATAAACTACCCAGCTAAGCTGAGCATTTTCTTCCAGGGAAGAAGATGGACATTTAATGAAACAGATGAATTCCATTTGTTTCTTTCTTTCTTTTTTTTTTTTTATTAAATAACTTTTTATTGACAGAACCCATGCCAAGGTAATTTTTTACAACATTATCCCTTGCACTCACTTCTGTTCCAATTTTTCCCCTCCCTCCCTCCACCCTCTCCCCCAGATGGCAAGCAGTCCTATACATGTTAAATAGATTACAATAGATCTTGGATACAATATATGTGTGCAGAACCGAACAGTTTTCTTGTTGCTCAGGGAGAATTAGATTCAGAAGTTATAAATAACCCGGGAGGAAAAAAAATGCAAGCAGTTTACATTCATTTCCTAGTATTCTTTCTTTGGGTGTAGCTGCTTCTGTCCATCCTTGATCAATTGAAACTAAGTTAGATCTTGTCTTTGTTGAAGATATCCACTTCCATCAGAATACATCCTCATGCAGTATCGGTGTTGAGGTATATAATGATTTCCTGGTTCTGCTCATTTTGCTCAGCATCAGTTCGTGTAAGTCTCGCCAGTCCTCTCTGTATTCGTCCTGCTGGTCATTTCTTACAGAACAAACCATTCTCCAATTGATGGGCATCCATTCATTTTCTAGCTTCTGGCCACTACAAACAGGGCTGCCACAAACATTTTGGCACATACAGGTCCCTTTCCCTTCTTTAGTATCTCTTTGGGGTATAAGCCCAGTAGAGACACTGCTGGCTCAAAGGGTATGCACAGTTTGATAACTTTTTGGGCATAGTTCCAAATTGCTCTCCAGAATGGCTGGATGTATTCACAATTCCACCAACAATGTATCAGTGTCCCTGTTTTCCCACATCCCCTCCAACATTCTGCATTATTTTTCCCTGTCATTCTGGCAAATCTGATAGGTGTATAGTGGTATCTCAGAGTTGTCTTAATTTGCATTTCTCTGATCAATAGTGATTTGGAACACTCTTTCATATGAGTACTAATAGTTTTAATTTCATCATCTGAAAATTGTCTGTTCATATCCTTTGACCCCATTTATCAATTGGAGAATGGCTTGATTTCTTATAAATTAGAGTCAATTCTCTATATATTTTGGAAATGAGTCCTTCATCAGAACCTTTGACTATAAAAATGTTTTCCCAGTTTATTGTTTCCCTTCTAATCTTGCCTGCATTAGTTTTGTTTGTACAAAAACTTTTCAATTTGATATAATCAAAATTTTCAATTTTGTAGTCAACGGTGATCACTAGTTCTTCTTTGGTCAAAAATTCCTTCCTCTTCCACAGGTTTGAGAGGTAAACTATCCTATGCTCTTCCAATTTATTTATGATTTCATTTTTTATGCCTGGATCATGAACCCATTTTGACCTTATCTTGGTGCACGGTGTTAAGTGTGGGTCAATGCCTAGTTTCTGCCATACTAATTTCCAATTTTCCCAGCAATTTTTGTCAAATAATGCATTCTTATCCCCAAAACTGGGTTCTTTGGGTTTGTCAAACACTAGATAATTAAAGTTATTGGCTGTTTTGTCCTTTGAACCTAACCTAGTCCATTGATCAACTAGTCTATTTCTTAGCCAATACCAGATAGTTTTAGTAACTAGTAGCCTAATAATATAATTTTAGATCTGGTACAGCTAGGCCGCCTTCATTTGATTTTTTTTTCATTAATTCCCTTGAAATTCTTGACCTTTTGTTTTTCCATATGAACCTTTGTTGTTATTTTTTCTAGGTCATCAAAATAGTTTTTGGGCAGTCTGATTGGTATAGCGCTAAATAAATAGATTAGTTTAGGTAGTATGGTCATCTTTATTGTATTTGTTCGCCCAATCCAAGAGCATTTAATATTTTTCCAGTTAGTTAGATCACACTTAATTTGTGTGGAAAGTGTTTTGTAGTTTTGCTCATAAAGTTTCTGATTTTCCCTTGGCAGATATAAAATATTTAGGAATCTATCTGAATCTATCTAAATATTTTATACTATCAGTAGTTACTTTAAACAGGATTTCTCTTTGTAACTCTGACTGTCAGATTTTGTTACTGATATATAAGAATGCTGATGACTTATGTGGGATTATTTTATAACCAGCAACTTTGCTAAAATTGTGGATTATTTCTAATAACTTTTTAGTAAAATTTCTGGGGTTCTCTATGTATATCATCATATCATCAGCAAAGAGTGATAATTTGGTTTCCTCATTGCCTATTCTTATTCCTTTAATATCTTTCTCAGTTCTTATTGCCAAAGCTAGCATTTCTAATACAATATTAAATAGTAACGGTGATAGGGGGCAGCCTTATTTCACTCCTGATCTTATTGGCAATGGTTGCAGTTTGTCCCCATTACATATGATGCTTACTGCTGGTTTTAAATAGATGCTACTGATTATTTTAAGGAAAAGTCCATTTATTCCTATACTCTCAAGTGTTTTTAATAGGAATGGATGTTGGATTTTATCAAATGCTTTTTCTGCATCTATTGAGATGATCATATGGTTTTTGTTAGTTTGGTTATTAATATGGCCAGTTATGCTGATAGTTTTCCTAATATTGAACCAGCCCTGCATTCCTGGTATAAATCCTACTTGATCATGGTGAATTATTCTGGGGATGATTTTCTGTAGTCTTTTTGCTAATATTTTATTTAAGATTTTAGAATCAATATTCATTAGGGAGACTGGTCTATAGTTTTTTTTCTCTGTTTTCAGCCTACGTGGTTTAGGTATCAGTACCATGTCTGTGTCATAAAAGGAATTTGGTAGGACTCCTTCATTCCCTACTTTTTCAAATAGTTTATAAAGCATTGGGGCTAATTGTTCTTAGGATAGATTCCAAAGTATTTTATACTATCTGCCAAAGGAAAATCAGAAACTTTATGAGCAAAACTACAAAACACTTTCCACACAAATTAAATCTGATCTAACCAATTGGAAAAATATTAAATGCTTTTGGATAGGGCAAGCAAATATAATAAAGATGACAATATTACCTAAACTAATCTATTTGTTTAGCGCTATACCAATCAGACTCCCAAAAAACTATTTTAATGACCTAGAAAAAATAACAACAAAGTTCATATTGAAAGACAAAAGATCAAGAATTTCTAGGGAATTAATGAAAAAAAGTCAAATGAAGGAGGCCTAGCTGTACCAGATCTAAAATTACATTGTAAAGCAGCTGTTAACAAAACCATTTGGTATTGGCTAAGAAATAGATTAGTTTATCGGTGGAATAGGTTAGGTTCAAAGGACAAAACAGTCAATAACCTTAATACTTTAGTGTTTGACAAACCCAAAGATCGCAACTTTTGGGATAAGAACTCACTGTTTGACAAAAATTGCTGGGAAAATTGGAAACTAGTATGGCAGAAACTAGGCATTGACCCACACTTAACACCGTGCACCAAGATAAGGTCAAAATGGGTTCATGACCTAAGCATAATGAATGAGATTATAAATAAATTAGGGGAACACAGGATAGTTTACCTCTCAGACCTGTGGAAGAGGAAGGAATTTATGACCAAAAAAGAACTAGAGATCATTACTGAACACAAAATAGAAAATTTTGATTATATCAAATTGAAACGTTTTTGTACAAACAAAAGTAATGCAGACAAGATTAGAAGGGAAACAATAAACTGGGAAAACATTTTTACAGTCAAAGTTTGAAAGGCCTCATCTCCAAAATATATAGAAAATTGACTCTAATTTATAAGAAATCAAACCATTTTCCAATTGATAAATGGTCAAAGGATATGAACAGACAGTTCTCAGATAAAAAAATTTAAACTATTTCTAGTCATATGAAAAGATGCTCCAAGTCATTATTAATCAGAGAAATGCAAATTAAGACAATCCTGAGATACCACTTCACACCTGTCACCCTGCTAGAATGACAGGGAAAGATAATGCGGAATGTTGGAGGGGATGTGGGAAAACAGGGACATTAATACATTGTTGGTGGAATTGTGAATACATCCAGCCATTTTAGAGAGCAATTTGGAACTATGCTCAAAAAGTTATCAAACTGTGCATACCCTTTGATCCAGCAGTGTTACTACTGGGCTTATATCCCAAAGAGATCTTAAAGAAGGGAAAGGGATCTGTTTCTGCAAGAATGTTTGTGGCAGCCATCTTTGTAGTGGCCAGAAACTGGAACTGAGTGGATGCCCATCAATTGGAGAATGGCTGGATAAATTGTGGTATATGAATTTTGTGGAATATTATTATTAGGTAAGAAATGACCAACAGGATAATTTCAGAAAGGCCTGGAGAGACTTACACGAACTCATGCTGAGTGAAATGAGCAGGACCAGGAGATCATTATATACTTCAACAACAATACTATATGATGATCAATTCTGATGGACCTGGCCATCTTTAGCAATGAGATGAACCAAATCAGTTCCAAGGGAGCAGTAATGAACTGAACCAGATACACCCAGCGAAAGAATTCTGGGAGATCACTAAGAACCATTACATTGAATTCCCAATCCCTATATTTTTGCCTGCCTGCATATTTTTTAAAAATTTCCTTCACAGGCTAATTGTACAATATTTCAGAGTCCAATTCTTTTTGTACGGCAAAATAACGGTTTGGACATGTAAACTTATTTTGTATTTAATTTATACTTTAATATATTTAACACATACTGGTCATCCTACCAAGTAGGGGAGGGGGTGGGGGGAAGGAGGAGAAAAATTGGAATAAAAGGTTTGGCAATTGTCAATGGTGTAAAATTACTCATGCATGTAAAAAGCTATAATAATAATAATAATAATAATAATAAAAAACAATTTCTGCTTGCCAGTTCTCCTGGTATCATAATGTCATAAATTCTATCATTACACATTCATAATTGAATTCTTTCCCTACAGAACTAACTATAATAGTTTAAACTGCTTAGGCTTAAAAAGCCCTTTGCATAAGGGCTCATTTGATTCTTATAACAGTCCTGAGAGCTAGGTGATCCTATTATCACCTTTTAATAAATGAAGGAACTGAGCTTAAGAAGTTAAATAATTTGTCCAGGGTCATCATGTTGGTAAGCAATCTAAGGTGGGATTTGAGATCCTGATTCAGTTCAGTACTCTACTAAATACCTACATTAACCTCATTTTATTAGAAGTTTTCTTTAAATCTTGAGTTATGAAAGCAATAATTGTTTATTTAGAGAAGATAAGGAGTTCTCTACAAGTCATAATAGAAAGATTTATCTATTTAAAAATATTTACTGGATTTAAATTTTTACTGAGTGAAAATAATAGGAGAAAGTCTTTAGAACCCACTTAAAGCCATTTCTCTCCTTTTCCAAAACCACTAGCCCTCTAATTGGCAGTTAGCCTTCTGAGGATGGAAAGAATAATAATTATAAGCCAATTGTGTAGGACATTTAGAGAGTCACATAAAGGGAAAGAGAAGAGGGGCAGGGAGGGAGGTGTTCAACTTGGGGTCAGGAACTGGGCACATTATTTAACCTCAGAAACTTGTATTTCCTCATCTGTAAAATGAGTATAGTAATAACTCTTATTTTACAAGATAGTTGTGAGGATTAAGTGAAATAATATTTATAAAGTACTTTGCAAACTTTAAAGCACTTTAATGTCAGCTATTATTATTATTACTGTAAGATTTTCAGTAGGTCAAGTCACTGGCAAGGTGTTTAGAGTAACAGGCATTAAGACTCATCATCTTGAGTTCAAATCCAACTTCGGACATTTACTATTTAGGTTAGCTTGGGCAAATCATTTAATTCTGTTTGCCTCAGTTTCCTCATCATTAAAATGAGCTGGAGAAGGAAATGGCAAATCACTCCAAATCTTTGTTAAGAAAACCCCAAATTGGATCTCAGAAAGTAGGACACAACTGAAACAACTGAACAACCACAAGAATATAAGGTATACAACACACAAGTCTATGAAATAGCTAGTGCAAGTCTCATTATATCTATTTTACAAATGAGAAAATAGACTCCAAGAGGAGCAATAATTTGCTCACACTTGCCCAACTGGTTTGTGTCATTGAAGGAAATATAATTCATCTCTTAATGTCAAAGCCCTTTTTCCCCCTATTGCTCCAATTCAGTGTGGAGGAGTAGTGGTATTTTGAGTATCATTATGTTATCTAATAAATTGTGACTCTGGAAAGTAAGTACACACATTCTAGTAGATTAAGAATTGATATAGAATAAATTAAAACATAAAAGCCCAATCTCTAAAGAAACATTATAGCAAATCTTGAGGAAAATTGATGATCAAATATGAGAGCAACATGCAGGGTTGGCAGGTATAAAGAAAGGGAAGAAGGGCTGGGGGAAGGAAGCATTAGCAGAAAACAGTCTTTATTGAAGACTACATTGATGTAAGTGGTTTTCCACTGAAATGTTTGGTCAGATTTTTGTTTGTGTTTTTTTAACTGCTATATCTATTTAGAAACTTTCAAGAATAAATGGATAATTTGCTAAAATGCCCTCTTGCTATTTTAGTTTTATAGCCCTTCTTGGGCCTATCTGAAAGTATTCTCAACTTCAAAGAAAGCTGCTGGGCTGAGTTATCATTTAATTGGGATTAAGAATGGCATGAGCTTTTCATGGTAGGGGGAAGAAAAGGAAAGAAAAATTTCCCCTAGCTCTTCTCTACACCCACTGTATTAGGAACAAGTATTAAGAAATGGACTAAGAGGAATTCTGGCTCATTAAGAAAACCAAACCATTAGGGCTAGAAAGTTGGACTTATAGAAAGAATAATTATTGAAATTTTCTCCTAAGTTTTTCATATTTCCCAGGTAGCAGGGTCATATATAGATGGTGACCTAGACAACAGCAACAACAATAATAGGATGTAATTTTATTAGTATAATTGATGAAGAAGAAGAAGAAGAAAGAGGAGGAGGAAGAGGAGGAGGGGGGAGTTGAGTTCAGATCTAGTCTCAGACACTTAATATTTCCTAGCTGTGTGATCCTGGGCAAGTCATTTAACCCCAATTGCCTCAGCAAGAAAAAAAGAAAAGAAAAAATTGTAAAGCATTTATATATGTGATTTCATTTGGTGCCCACAAAACCCAGTAAGGTTGAACAAAGTATGTTCTAATGGGTACATTTTCCCCCCAGAGAGTGGTTGTTAAATAGCAGCACACCCATTCACAATAGGTGAATTCACAAATGAATACTTTCTTCCATAGTATTTGACATAAAGTTTTAAAATATTTCAAGATCTGCACACAGCAGTAAATTTAATAGCTATTGCCATGGTAAGATAGATAGATGGATAGATACATACATAGACACATACAAATATACATAACACATGTGTATATATATATGTGTGTGTCTAAACCTATGTTAAGAAAGGATTGGACTTGCATCTGAGAGGAAGCAGAGAAAGTATTTTCCTAGTAACTGATGCATCACCATAATGCTCTTGAGCCAATAATTAAGGATCTTATCTGGCTCTGCAACTTTTCCTTGTATAATATATAAATATAAAATACACATATTTATATGTGTATATTTATAATAAATTCTATATATTATATAAAATGACAGTATAACATACATCAAATATACATATATAAAACATACTATATATAAAATAACAAATTATATTTACAAAAGACATGTAATTAGCACAATGAAGATTAGAGTCAGGAAGACCTGAGTTTCAAATATAGCCTCAAACACTCTCTAGGTGAGTGATCCTGGGCAAGTCACTTAATCCTGTTTGCCTCAGTTTCCTCATCTATAAAATGATCTGGAAGAGGAAATGGCAAACCACTCTAGTATCCAAGCAGTAGCCAAGAAAACTTAGATAGAACTCAAATGACTGAACAACAACTTTATACAAATCAATCACTAAACTCAAAACGAATTTTTTAATAAATGCCTCCTTACCACATACCCATTAAGCTTTCAAGGTACAATTATAGAAGAAATCAAAAACTTATGAGAACAAGATGAACAACATATCATTCCTGTCACCTTGTCTGTTACTGAAGTTGTACCAAGGATGCTTTCAGTGAATGTACAGAAACTGAGCTTATATCCTCATGCTTTTATTCAGCTACCCAAAAAGTAAATTTTCTTGCACAGTAATCTACAGAATATTAAAAATAAAAGGATAAAATCAGGCTAGCAACTTGTCTTAAAACTGTTATGATCATATCATGTTTAATAAAGACTACAGAAGGAAATGGTACAACCTGTGTAATACATGACATACAAGCTCCAACAATTTTATACCTACCAAATTCCTGACAAGACATGATCTGGTGGTTAGAAATACACACTCATGCATCACACACACACACACACACACACACATATATATATATATATATATTGGTGTATATACATATATAGGTTTGTATTTGCAGTATGGGGGGTTGTCATTTCCCAGTCTTTGGAAATTCTTGAGCTTCTAGCATATATAGATATGTTTGTATACACATATACATGCACAAACCATATACATATATACAAACACCTACATAGGTGTGGTGGGGATATATATATGTATGCATACTCTACACATATATGTGTATGTATATATGTGTGCATGTGCCAAAAACTCAAGAACTTCCATGAACTAAGAGAGAACAAATCTCCATGCCATAAATATAGATCTTACAATATACCTTTGCAAATTCAACCAATAAATTATACTGAAACTGGATCATTATAGCAGTCATTATAGTGATCACCCACAATTGCCTGAAGATGGCAATGATCCATAAAAGCTCAAGAATAATGTTTTAATAGATGGCACCTTACCAAATCTTCATCATCTCCAATCTATCTAGAATGATCTAGATCTATGACCTAGTGACTAGGATTATAAATTAGATATTTATTATACCCATACCAAAAATACAGACCTCAAAACATCCTTTACAATTAAATGACCATAATTGGAGGTATAAATGCTACTGCCACTGAGACAGAAAAGAAGTGGTCCTATGGCTAGGACAATAACTAGGAGAAATAATCAAATTAATAAAGATTAAGTAAGACTATTGTTTGCAAAGCACTGTGTGAAGTACTAGGCATACAAAGAAAAGCAAAATAGTTCCAGTCTTCAGGGAGCTGACAATCTAATGGAAAAGGAGACAATTTGCAAACAGCCCTGTAAAAAGATGAGACATACAAGGGAAATATCTCAGAAGGATGGCACAAATATTAAGGAGGACTCAGACAGGCTTCTTGAAAATGAGAATTTAGCTGATTCTTGAAAAAAGAAAAAAAAAGAAAAAGAATGTTAGGATTAGGGAAGTCACAAGAAGAGATATAATTTCAAATATGGGAGACAGACAATGGAAATGCATTGAGATGTAGTGTCTTGTAGGAAGAACAGAAGACCAGAGTGAATGGATTATAATGAAAGGGAATTGGGGGTGAGAAAACTGAAAAGTTAAGGAGTCAGAAGGGTTTTAAAAGCCAAACATGGGATTTTTTTTTCCCTGAGGCAATTGGGGGTAAGTGGCTTGCCCAGAGTCACACAGTTAGGAAGTGTTAAATGTCTGAGACCCTATCTGAACCCAGGTCCTCCTGATTTCAGGGCTGGTGCTCTATTCACTGCACTACCTAGCTGCCCCAAAATATGTTATCAATTTTCTCTTTTTTCTTTTTTTCAAACACAGGATTTTATGTTTGATTGTGGAAGCAACAGGGAATGACAAAAATTTGTCAAGTAGGAAAGTTGCATGTGCTTTACAAAATCAGTTTAATGTCTAGTAGTAGATCAAGTAAAATTTTTGAGAAGAGAAAAACAAGCAAAAAAATTTCCCAATAAGATCAGGAGTGAAGCAAGAATGCATTGTTATTCAATATTGTACTAAAAATGTCAGCTATAGCAATAATAGAAGAAAAAGAAATGGAAAAAATCAAAATAGTCAATGAGGAAACAAAATTATCACTCTTTGCAGATGATATGATAGTATACTTAGACAATCCTAGAGAATCAATTAAAGAACTAGTTGAAATAATTAACAACTTCAGAAAAGTTGCAGGATATAAAATAAGTCCATATAAGTCATCAGCATTTTTATATATTACCAAAAAAGTCCAGCAGAGATTAAATAAGAAATTCCATTTAAAAAAAAAAAGCTATAGATAATATAAAATACTTGGAAGAATAACCACCAAGACAAAGCCAGGTATTATATGAACAAAATTATGAAATATTTTTATACAAATAAAGTCAGATCTAAACAATTGGAAAAATATCAGTTGCTCTTGGGTAGACCAAGCCAATATAATAAAAATGACAATTCTATTTCAATTTATTTATTTATTCAGTGCCATACTAATCAAATTACCACAACTTATTTTAGAGAGTTAGAAAAATAATAACAAAATTCATCTGAGAATGGAGGAAACATGGGACCTCTTTATAGGTATCAGGTGAGTAATAAGTAGATGGGGGAAATAGAAAATTAGTGAGAGAGTGATGATAGAGATGGAAGATTTTAAAAAGATGAGATGGAATGAGGTCATTTGTGCACATAAAGCATAAATGGCTTCTCTTGGCAAAGAGAAGAGCCACCTCTTCATGTGAGATGGGAGTGAAGGAGGAGCTAGTGTAGCAGGTATCTGAGTCAATTAAGATAATAAGGAAGATAGAAAAGGGAACTCTCAACAAATATCTTCAATTTTTTCAATGAAATATGTAGCAAGATTCTCAGGGTTGGGCAGAGGGACTTTTGGGATGTCTAAGGCATAAAAAATTTCATTATGGTGAATGGAATATTGAATTAATTAGAGAGGCATAAAAATATTGCCTTGTGTCAGCAAAGGCTCAGTGGCAGATTTATGTGATTTTCTCCAGCTTCATTCAGCAATATGTAAATAGCAGCAAAAATTGTGTGAAATAGGAATAAATAAGATAGAATCCAGAAGGGCAAGATCGATGATAGGAGAAGAGGGCAAGGGACTCATGAGAAAACATTAAGGAAGAATTGAACTGGTTCACAACCCAAATGGGGAAGGAAAGAGAGTGTAACTAGTACAATGGGGAAAACTGAAAAGATCATGAAGAGGATGAAAGACAGGGTGAGGGGCTATGAGGCAGGAGGAAAAATAGAATTTTTAAAAAGACTATGATGAGAAAAAGGAATTTATGAGTTAACAGGCATGGAAATGGAACACTTATGCGTGATGGCAAAATCAAAGGTATGACCTTTGAGGTGCAATGAAAGAAAAGTCATTGGGAAAGGATTAAGATGAGAAACTGGGAAGCAAGAATATTTGAGATAGCATCAAAATACATTTTGAAATTTAAAAATTTTCCCCTGGGGTTTGGAATTAAAGCCACATGTAAAGAGGTGGATTTGTCAAGAAGGGCTATCTCATTTTCTAAGACCATAGTATAGGACAAAATAAAGTAAAGAATGATATCAGAACTGAAGAGGAATCTCATTCAATAAAGTCATTAGCTGAGAAAGAGATGGTAAAGGGGAAAGTATGATAGATTTAAGGAAAAAAAGAGGTGGTTTGAAATTTCTTTTATACAAACAAGAGAATCATTTGGAAGGAATAAAAGGATTGCTTTATGAGCCCATTTGAGTTTAACTATTATAACTTTGTAGTATACCCAGTCATCATGGTTTTTGACTTCCTTTAGACCTTTTAAGCAGTAGGTGAAATTCAAAAGAAGAGAATTTGTTGAATGATGGTGGCAAAGGAAAAGCATATAAAAATTGGCTATAAAGATTAAGGGATATCGCAGTTCTCCTAGTCTTTCTCCAAAATCAGTGTTTCAGAAAAGAAGACAACATGTAATAGAAGGCTCAACCAATACTGGAGAGACTGGTCAAGGATGCTGTATCATCTGGTAAAAACCAGCTTTCAGAGAGGGAAAGCCGAGAGAAAGATGAGAGAATGACTTCCAGAATGAGGGGAAGTTTGTTCATTATAGATTGAAACTTCAGAGGACCCAGTAAAAAGGGATGACAGAGTTGGAGTGAGACACTGGTAGGGTAAGAGTGAAGGGGATGGGTATTAAGCAAGAAAGTAATAAATTATAGATTCAGGATTCAATTTGACTTCAAATTCACAATGCACAGACTGGTTTCACTTCCCCTATTTCCAAAATGGCTAGAAACCTTCCAAGCTTTTGAGCATCTCCAAGAATCAAGAGTTAGCCTTCCTGATGTATTAAAGTCCTATAACATTATAAGTCTTGGGGGAAATGATTCTATGTTAATTGGCAGATATTTGAAGGGAATACTTTGAAGAGGAACTGTGGTGTTCTCTTCTTTTTTATTATATGATCGTTCTCTCTGGGAGCAGGTTTCTTGGGGAGGTTTCTGGAGGCAGCCTTAGTTTCAGTTCCAAGTAATGATCACTTCAAACGCAGCCAGGAGTTAAAATCCAGTCCTTTATTGTGTCCTTCAAAGTCTTGAGCTTCAGCCCCTAACTCCCTCCGAATGTCTCCAGCCAGCCCAAAGGTGGAATATGGAATGAATCTGTCTCTGCCAGTTATATTAAATTATATGTATTAAGTGTGTCTTTGGAAATTGAGTCAGGTCCATTTTTATTGCAGAATTGACAAAGATTCTCTCCTACTAATTTCACTCCATTGAGTTTGGATTAGAATTGTAGTATTCACCTAGTTGCTCTCCTACTAATTTCCACTCATTTGGATCCAACTCTTTTTCCATAGAGAACCAAGGACATATGTACTTTACAATTTCTAAAAGTTCAGTGATCTGCTCCAAAATTATAATCAAACCTTGGCTTTTCATAACTTTGACAATGCTCTCTAAATATTTTCCTTGAACACAAACAGAAGGCTGTTTTCTAAACATTTGCCCCATTTTAGCTGAAATTCTACTTTGACTCTTTTAACAAAATTTCTTTATTGTACTCACCCTAATTTCTGGGTTGAGGAGACTTCCACTGGAATCAGGATCAGAGGTTTTTCCACTGAAATCAGGAAAGAGGTTTTCCACTGAAATCAGGATCCTGTCAGTCCCACGTTTGGATGCCAAATTGTAGTGTTCTCTTCTTTTTTATTATATGATCGTTCTCTCTGGGAGCAAGTTTCTTAGGGAGGTTTCTGGAGGCAGCCTTAATTTCAGTTCCAAGTAATGATCACTTCAAATGCAGCCAGGAGTTAAAATCCAGTCCTTTATTGTGTCCTTCAAAGTCTTGAGCTTCAGCCCCTAGCTCCCTCCGAATGTCTCCAGCCAGCACAAAGGTGGAATATGGACTGAATCTGTCTCTGCCTCTGAGAGGGGATTTCTGTCCCTGGCCCTGACAGCTTCTTGCTTATATGCTGTACACTGAGTACACACCAATCATTATATCACTGGGAAACCATTATTTATTGTAGGATTAAATCAATTCTAAATTAGATTTAAACATTGTCTCCTCAATTCCACTTAGTACCTTGTTTCAAGTTCTGGCCTATTATATCTCCTTGTAGGATCAGATCAATCATACTGAACCATGCTAAATTAGATAATTATTGTCTCTATCAATTCTAATGACTTAACACTTTGTAAGGATTCCAACAAGGAACCACACCAGTCTTGTGGTTGCTGTGGTTTTTGCCCCTATTCATTAGAGGCAGAAATTCTGAAATTCCATTGATTCAGATATCCGGATCCATACCCCAAACTGTCAAAGAGAATGAATGTGTTTTTCATGTGGTTTTCAGCCAAATAGAGATTGGCCAGAGAAAATGCTAAGCATGCTTGTTAGGATATAGGAGGGTTTGTCTTTAAGAGGTGAATACTAAAGCACTTCACAATTCAGAAGCTCAGAATTAATGGAGAAAAGAGATTTTTATCAAGGCCGTATTCCAGGCTTTTCTTTTTCTTTTTCTTTTTTTTTTTTTTTAAATCAGATGATGACATATAAAATCAGAGAGACATGATTTTTCTCCTAGGAATTGAGCTTTGTGAGGTGGTCATTTGACCAACTCTACTTTCCACAAAATTCTGTGGGCCTATTCTGAGCACATAATAAATATAAGCTGACTGCTTTGATGCCTTCTGAATGATTATCAAAAAAACAACAACAACAAAAAAAAAACAACCTTATAGGATTAGTTCATTTTATACATCCACAAAGTAGAGATGTAATATTTTTCAAGGAGAAATTGATTTTCTATTTAGCACTGTAATTATCTGAATTTTACAATATTACTAGGACTGGATTTATAATTCGACACCAGGGTTCACAGCTTTTGTGTTCTATAATTTCTAATATTTAACTCTTCATGATCCCATTTGGGATTTTCTTTTTGAACGCAATGTGAGTTATGTGATTTGCCCAAGATGACACAGCTAATAAATGTCTGGGATTAGATTTAAATTCAGATCCTCCTGATTCCAGATTTATCCACTGTACCACCTAGCTGCCCCACTTGGGGTTTGCCATTTCCTTCTCCATCTCATTTTACAAAAAACAAACTGAGGCAGAGTTAAATAACTTACCCAGGGTCACACAGCTAGTAAGTGTCTAAAGTCAAATTTGAATTCACCCAGTGCTAAAGTTCACAGCTATATGTGTTTTATGCTCATCAGTCATTTGATTATTATAACAAACTCTCTCTTTTCTAAATATTTCTGTCAAATATCCCTGGTTCCTTCAATCAAGACCTTTCACAATCCTAGTCTCTCTCCTCTGGATGCTTTCCCAATTATCTCTAATTAGGACCACTATCTAATCCAAGTCTTCCCCACCCCATTTTTTTTTTAAACAAATGAGAAAACAGAGGCTTGGAAGTGTTCAAGGATTTGCCCAGGGTTGTAGCCATAATAAGTAGTAGACCTAAGAGTCAAACCCAGAGCTTCTGATTCCCAATTCAGCCTACTTTAATAGTACCACATTGCTTCTCCAATGCCCTCCCTAAAATGTACTGTCCAGAACTATTCCAGATATGGTGGGACCAAGATATCACAGGAAATTATGACTCTCCCTAATACTGGGTACTATATCTCACTTAATGCATTTTCAGATTGAATTAACCTTCTCCCTGGCAACTGCTCAGTAACTTTTCATTTTAGAGGATTGTTTGAGGGGTAGAAGACAGAGGAAAGTCACTGTTGGAATCCTTACAAACTGTTAAGTCATTAGAATTGATAGAGACAATAATTATCTAATTGAGCAGGGTTCAGTATGATTGATCTGATCTTACAAGGAGATGTTATGGGCCAGAACTTGAAATAAGGTACTAAGTAGAACTCATAGAAACAATGCTTGTGTTCACACCTTTAGAGAGCACATATAAGTAAGAAGCTCCCAGGGCCAAAGGGCACTTTGGGATAGACACAAAGCACTCTGGGAGATTGAGAGCCAAAAGCCCTCTCTTGGAGGCAAGACAGATTCATTCCAACTTTCACCTTGGTGCTGGCTGGAGACATTCGGAGTTGAGCTAGAGGAGTCAGATCCATTCCATTTTCCACCTTTGTGCTGACTGGAGGCTGAAGGATAAATCTTTGGATTTGGGGACATTCGGAGGGAGCTCTTGGAACCAAGAAGAGAGATAGGCCACTAAGAAAGGTACCCCAGCCCAAGAAAGGAGAAAATAAATATTTGCATTTTATCAGCTGGCTGTATTTGGAGTGATTATTACTTTCAACTGAAACTA
This sequence comes from Sarcophilus harrisii, assembly GCF_902635505.1. NCBI lineage: Eukaryota > Metazoa > Chordata > Mammalia > Dasyuromorphia > Dasyuridae > Sarcophilus > Sarcophilus harrisii. The sequence continues at coordinate 56,938,208 of NC_045430.1, forward strand.
AGGCTGCCTCCAGAAAACCTCCCCAAGAAACCTGCTTCCAGAGAGAACCATCACATTATACAAAAGAAGAGAACACTACAAGTGACTTGTGCAGAATTACTCAGCCAGTGTTTGTCATCAGCAGAGCTTGAACTTGGATCCCCTAGAATCTCAGCCCAAATCTCTGTCTACTGTGTCATGCTGTCTCTTCTACTGAAATAAATATTGTAGGCATTGTACTATCCATTTTACACATAAGGAAACTGAGGCTAAAATTATATGGACAATAATAACAGCAGTTAGCATTTATATGGTATCTCAATATTTATAAAGCATTTTAGAATTATCTCATTTTTATACTTAAAACTTTGGGAGGTAGGTACTTTTATCATTCCCCATTATATAGATAGGGCAATCAAAACAGACAAGGCAGAGATTAAATGACTTACCCAGAGTCACACAACTACTAAGTGTCTTGGGCCAGATTTGAATTTGGGTCTTCCTGACTCCAAGAAGTGCTCTATCCACTCTACTATCTCTCTAATTAAGACATAGTTTCAGAATTTGACATTGAATAAAGATCTTCCGATTCTGAATCTAATTTTCTTTCCACAATTGTTTTTTTAAATGTTATCTTAAATGTGTGATTTAAAATAATTTGGAACATCAACATGACCAACTTAACTTGCTTATTCATGACATTTTTTTTTCAGTTACCCTCCTCTAAGTCTCCATTAAGAGTCTGTCCATTCTTATGCTTCTGGGATTTTTGCTTTGCTTTATTCCATCCAGGCCTTTCCAAGTTTTTATACTCCTTTTATTGGGTAACCTTAAAGGCATTAAATTATTCTATTATTTGCAGCAAAGTAACACAGTGGGTAGACTACCCAGCCCTGGTGTTATGAAGACCTAAATTCAAATTCAGACTTAGACACTAATTGTATGACCCTGCACAAGTCACTTAGCCTCTGGCATCTACCTCAAAGTATTGTTGTGTGCATCAAATGAGATAATAAATATAAAGTACTTAACATAGTACCTGGCATGCAGTAAGAATTATATAAATATTAGTTATTATTATCATAAATTTATTTATTCATTTCCCTACTGTTGGATATTTTAGTTGTTTCCATGGTTTTTTAGTGGGTATTTTTAATAAGGATTTTTTTTCCCCAACTATACAAAATGCCACTGTAAAATCTTTAAATTAGTGGTAGGGTTTTTTGGTTGTTTTTGTTAATGTTTTTAGAGAATACTCAAACAATGAAAGTGAACCTAGTGGAAGAATAGAGCAGGCTTATTTTTTCAGGCACTCATCCTGTGTAACATTTGCTGGGGTTGATCCCATTGATGGTTAAAGTAACATGCCTTAATATTTCAAAGGTTTCTCCCTATTCCTTAATTTTCATAGCAGGAACCAAGATTTGTTTTCATTTTCTATTCATATTTATTCTACTTTGCATAAAAGTCCCCCTTAAATCAGTGCTGTAGATTTGAAAGGTTTTAAGAGGAGACTGTTCTTACCAAGCATTAATGAACAGAAAAATGTAATCTGTGCTCTCAATCATCTGTCCCCTGGAATTTCCTGAAATGTTCTGCACCAGATCACATATCCTCCTCAGGTCTGGTGGTTTTAAAGGTTATTTCCTTAATGATAATATGAAAAATGAGTTGGGTTTTTTGGGTTTTTGCTTTTTTTTTTTACTGACGATATAGAGCTGTGGATAGTCACAGTTGCCTTTAAGGGTCATTTTCTTTCTATCACTGCATTATTAACAGCATCCGCCTTGTAGGTCCTGGGGCTAAGGTACTTGAACTTACCTGCTCCTTTTTAGGCAAGAACTGGGAGTAATAAATCGTCTGAAAACTTACATGAAAAGTGTATTTATTGTAGAGAGTCATTCTTGCTGCTCCATTGTACCAAGGAGCCTTCAATTTCAAGTTTTCCTTAATGAAACCCCCTTTCTTTTCCAGACACTAACTACTCGAGCTATTGCTCACTTTCAGAAATATTGTGAGCCATCTATCTATATAAATGGGGCTGAAAAGATTGACCTGTGAACTGGGATTTCTTTGTCAACAAGGTCCTGAATAATTAATTAGACCTGTGGCAGACATTTTGCCTCAACTGAACCACCATCTTTCTGAACAATGTGGTCATTTAGGGTTCTTTGAGAGGAAGACACTACCCCCACCTTTTGGTTCCTTCCTTTCTCCCGCCCCTTCCCAGGGCTATCCCAAAAACCATAGAGTATGGCCAAAAGATGCTCACCTGTCAGCACCAAGGTAATATACCCTTATGTTATTTAAGTTACTTTAGTTATGTCCAGCTCTTCATAATCACATGATTATCTTAGATTCCTGGGTAGAGGGGAAACCTACCACGAATGAAAAAATCCTTCTCCTTTGCTTTGTTCTTTTGCCCTGGCTTCATCTCTAGTTACAGGTCTTGGATGAGATGGAAATGAACAGCTTCATTCCTTTGGATGAGACAGAAGACCCTTAGATCTTCCTATTTGCCCTGTCTTCTAAGGTCTCCCAGGCCTTAACATTTCTATGCCTTTTGATGTTCTGTCATTGTCATCTGACCTCTTCATGTACCCAAAGGACTTCTAGATCTTGCCATCCACACTATCACTATGCCCTTAAAGGGGTTAACCTTTCCATCTGAACTGAAGCTAAACTTTTGTTATGAGCCAGAACTTGAAACAAGGTGAAACTCAATGGAATTGATAGAAACAGTGCTTAAATTAACACTTTTGAGAGTTCACACATTAGCTCACACATTAGTTCACACATTTGGGAGATTTCATGGTTCAGTATGAGATATCCAAATTCACACTTCCCATAAACCCACTCTCAGAGGAGGAGTCAAACCCTTGAGTTTACACCTCTAAAAGAGCATAAAAACAACTGAGCTCAGTCAGGACAGTTCAGTAGAAAAGCTTGAAAGGGAAGCGTCAGTTGGAGATTGAGAAGCCACGAGTCGGAGTTGAGCTAGAGGCAGAAGCTGGAAGAGCTAAAAGACAAGCTGCAAAAGCTCTTGGAACCAAGGAGGGAGATAGGCCTCTAAGAAAGCTACCTAGGCCCAAGGAAAGAGACAAGACTTGGAAGGAGAAAATAAACATTTGAATTTTAACAGCTGGCTGTATTTGAGGTGATTATTACTTTGAACTGAAACTAAGGCTGCCTCTAGAAAACCTCCCCAAGAAACCTGCTCCCAGAGAACCATCATATTTTAGAGAAGAACAAGAATACCACAAACTTTCTTTTTATATCTTGTCTTCCCCCCATGTCATGTGTGAGCTCCTTGAGGGTAGGGATTGCCTCCCCTTTTCTATTTGTATCCCCAGTGCTTACCACAGTAATTGATAGATAGTAAGTATTTAATAATTTTTTTTCTTTTTTTCATCCATTCATTCAGAGTTCAATAGAATCATGGATAGAGACCTGGACTTCAAGCCTATAAGACCTAAATAAGTTCAAATCTGACAGTTAACTTTACAGTACCCTAGGAAATTACTTAAGTTCATAATTAATGGAGAAAATACAAAGTTGTATCAGCAGAGTTTCTTCACCCAAGATTCTCTATACCAACAAAATCACTTTTTATGTCAATTAGTTGAATTTGACTCTGTAACCCCAATTGGAGTTTTCTTGACAAAAATGCCATTGCCTTTTCCAGCTCATTTTACAGATAAGTAACCTGAGGCAAATAGGGTTATGTGACTTGCTCAGGATTTCACAACCAGTAAGTGTCTGTGGTTGGATTTGAACTCAAAAGAGACTCATCTTTCTGACTTGAGGGCTAACATTCCATCCATTGCCCCTTCTAATTGCTCCTACAAAATGACACATCCAGTCCCAATTCCCTTTCCAGTATTACAAGTAGAGATTTCACATATCCAACCAGAGGCAAGAGCTACCATTTTATTTCCAGATATTCTAAGGTAGCAAGGTTGAAGAGTGAAAGAGAATGCACCCAGAATTCAATTCAACCAACATTTATTAAGCCCTTACTATAAAACAAGTTCTGTGCTAGATACTAGGGATATGAAGACATAAGCAACCACAGTTCTGCCCTCAAAGAGTATAAATTCCACTGGGGGAAAATACCATTCATACAAATAAACAAACACTAACATGCAAATAAAATAATTTCAGGTCAAAACTCTAGTTTTTAAAAATATAATTATTACATATGACCTTTTATTACCTTGTCAAGGTATTTAACTTCTCTGTAAAATAACTTTAGCCTAAGTATTCTCTAAGGTTCCCTCAGCTGTTAATACTGTGATTTTCATAAAGAAAATAACAAAAGCAAGATAAAACAGGTGGGGTTATCATGCTGTATTTCTACTAAAGCACCAGTCTGATGTCTCATGATGTCACAAAGGTGACTCCAGTTTCCCAGAGGCCATAATGGAGTACAAGCTCAGTCAGGTCCTGCCAAGCTGGAAAGGGTTTAGTAAGAAGCAAGAGATTCTTGATTGTCCAAAGAATAGCTTAGTTATGGAAAGAGACCTGGTACTGAAGTCAGTCATCATGCCATAAGATTTATTTTTACCATAACAACTCATGAAATCATGTCCCAAAACAAAGATAGGTTACCAACCGTATCAATGGAAGAAGTCCCAAAACAATGAAGCCATTTTGATGCTGAAGTCAAAGGAGCTTCTTAGAGGCAGCTAATGATACAGTGGATAGAATCCTGGGCCTGGAGTCAGAAAAACCTGAGTTCAAATCCAGCTTTAAATACTTAATAGTTGTGTAATTCTGGGCAAATCATTTAACCCTTCTTTGTCTGTTTCTTCATCTGTAAAAATGGTAACTATAATAGTACTTACTTGTAGTGTTCTGGTTAGTTTTCTGGAGGTCCTGGGACCAGCCTTCATTTCAGCTGAGTAATCACCACAAGAATAGCCAGGGATGAAGTCCAAACTCTTTATTGTCTTCTCTACAATCTGTCTTCTTGTTTAGGATCCGGGCTAGCTTTCTGGAGGCCCTTCAGATGGGCCTTGGTCTCAGTGGAGAAATGAAGGAGGTCAGGCCAGCCACCACAAAGGTGGGAGATAGAATGAATGTCTCTAGTCCAGTCTTGTTAGCTGTTATATACTCTATTATAATTACATCATCATAGGTATGAATCTTGTAAAATAGGTGTCAATCTTGTATAAGTACATGTACTGAAGTAGAGAACTATTATTAATCACCATGCTAAACTAGATAACCATGTCTTATCAATTCCACTGAGTTAACACCTTTCTCCAGAATTCTGGCTCATTACATCTCCCACTTTCTTTTGTTTTAGAACACAGGTGGTCACACCTTCCCTGACTTTTTGGGTGAGAATCCCAAAAAGGAGGTGATCATGCCCCTCCCGACTTCTCAGAAATGGGGGTGAAAACACCAAAAAGGAGGTGATCATGCCCTCCCTGATATCTCAGGAAGGGAGATGAAAATACCAAAGGCAAATGGAGAGTCAAATCAGATTAGCAAGTTTCTGAAGGGTCTAACTTTGAAACAGGTATACATAAATCCATCAACATGGGAGATATTACACAAGTATATAGCAATATACCATAGGCTAATAGTGATTTAACAAACAACATGAATCAACATGAGGAATTATACATATCCATAAGTCCAAGAAATAGTCCAAAACCAATCTACTATCCATTACTTCACATGTCAGGGAATCCAATGATTCCTGCAAGTTTTGAAGTCCTGCAATAGTCTCATCATGTGTCAGGGAACCCAATGATTCCTGCAGATTTTGAAATCCTGTATCAGTTGTATCATGTCTCAGGAAATCCAATGACTCCTGATGGTTTTCAAGTTCTGCAACAGTCTTATCAACAATTTTTAATCTCAGAGAATCTAATGATTCCTATGGGTTTTGAAATTCTGTAAAACAGTCTCATTATCAGCCCTGCTCCTTCAGTGTCAAATTTTCTTTGTTCTTCTCCTTTGTTTCAAGGTTTGTTCCCTTTTTCTGTCTCTTTCAAGATGTTCATAGACACCCATCTGATTCCTTCTCCATCTGTAGAGATGCAAGCAAACCCTCTTCCCCAAGCAGTTAACCTAAATGGTTCCTTCCATTCACCACTTTCTGGATCTCTCCTCATCACCTGGCGATTATGTTAGAGCTACTCACACTGGACACTGCCCTTCTGTTGGGTTATAAAACCTGTATTCTCCCCAATTGTAATCTCTTTCTCCCAGCTGATTGCTTCTCTGTTGATTGATCATATCAGAGTATTGAACTTCTGAGAACTCTCTGGGTGTAAACTTGACTGCCATCATGCTCCGCTTGTTTTTTGGCTGGGACCTTGGAGCTGGGCCCCGCCTCTTGTTTCCCTGAGTCAACCTACATTCTGAGGCCCACTGGAAGCCTTTGTTGCATTCTGGGGTCTTTTTCTCTCATCTATCTTCTCACTTTATCTCTATGCCAACATTGAGCTTTCAGGTGCCCTATTTTACCACATTGAAAGCATTGACGGGTCTCTGTGGAAACCCCTTGCCAAAAGGGACCCTGTCTTCCTATGTTCTGCATGGGTATAAAAGGCATATGTGCCCATGTGGTACAGTATCTAATTATCTCCTCTAAAGGAGCATCTTTGTGTAGTCCTACAATAATTCTTCTACAAACCTCATTAGCATTTTCTCTAGCAAGTTGTTTTTATCATTATTGCTGTTACTGCATTTTCACCAATAGTTCATATGACAGCTGTCTGCAGACATCGCATGAAATAAGCAAAGGGTTCATTTGGACCTTGTTCTATTTTCAAGAAGGCTTCCCCTTTATCTTGTTTTCCTGGGAAGGTGCCCCATGCTTTGATAGCAGCAGCAGCAATTTGCTCATATGCTACCAAAGGGTAATTAATCTGTGCTAAGGCATCTGCATACTGACCTTTGCCTGATAGTTGATCAAAGGTAACTGATATTTTAACTCCAATTTGCCTATTTCATTGATCTTGTATTCTACATAGGTCACTATACTCCAAAAGCCATAACAAGTTTTGTCCAGGTTCTAAACATGTCCTTGCTATAGATTTCCAATCACTAGGGGTTGAAATTTCATAAGCCAAATTCTCTAATACCATCTTAACATAAGATGATGTAGCCCCATAAAGAGTGCAACCCTTTTTCAAATCTCTGATTTTTTTCCAGATCAAAAGGAGTAATCACCATGAGAATAGCCAGGGATAAAGTTCAAATTCTTTATTGTTTCTTTCACAGTCTGTCTGCTTGCCTGGGATCTGGGCTAGCTTTCTGAAGGCCCTTCAGACAGACCTTGATCTCAGTGGAGAAATGAAGAAGGCCAGGCCAGACACCACAAAGGTGGGAGATAGAATGAATGTCTCTAGTCCAGTCCTTGTTAACTATTATATACTCTATTTTAATTACATCATTGTAGGTGTGAGTCTTGTAGAATAGGTGTCAATCTTGTAGAACTATATTAAGCACTAAGTACATGTACTGAACTAGAGAACTATTAATCACCATGCTAAACTAGATAACCATTGTCTTATCAATTCCACTGAGTTAACACCTTTCTCCAGAATTCTGGCTCAATACACTTACTTCAAAAAGTTATTGTGAGGATCAAAGGCAATAATAATTATAAAATGCTTAGCACCAACTGCTATATGAATGTTAATTATTGGGGAGAGAGCAACCAGCTCTGGAGTCAGGAGGATTTTAATTCAAATCAAACTCAGACACTTAATACTTACTACCGGTGTGACCCTGGGTAAGTCACTTAACCCAGATTGCCTCAACAAAAATAAATAAATAAAAGAATTATAAATTAATTATTATTAGTAGTATTTTTAACCATCTGACACTAGGTAAGTCACTCTATTTGCTTCAAGTTTCCTCAACTGTAAAATGGGGATCATTATAAGTTGTTGGAAAGATTTAATGTAAAGTATTAAGCACAATGCCTGGCACATAATAAACATTTAATAAATGCCTTTTTTTTTTTAAACTATTATTCTATAGTACTAAAACCTAAAATAAATAAGGTCTGACTGGAAATAAATCAGACTAAGGTTATGAAGCAAAGATATAAAACATATAGCTGAGTACAGTCCTGCATTTCTTTAAACTTCACATATTCCTTTATATTTAAATGAACTACTCTACTTTAAAGGTGTTCCTAAATTTGCTGAGGACTGGTAAATTTTCAAGGTCATAAAAATGTTTATGATTCTAAAAGCTTCAGTTCCCTCACTATTTAGGCAATAAAACACATCCATTTTATTCGTGGGGTTGGGAACACCTGGGATCTTTGAACAGGAAAGGATAGAATTTTTTTTTAATGACATGGAGAGTTAATACCGAGGATAAACAGGAAAATGCTAAGAGGGAAATTAGTTATTTTTATCCGGATTATAGTCACTTAACCTAGTCAAAAGTTCATTCTCACATATTAAAAAAAAATTGGTTAAGGATTGCTGAACCACTATCAATGATCTTTGAAAGATAACATAGAATGATTTTATTATTGTTGTTCAATCATTTTTAGTCTTAATTGACTATTCCTGATCCCATTTGGGATTTTCTTGGCAAATACACTGGAGTGGTTTGCCACTTCCTTGCCATCATTTGCAGATGAGGAAACCAAGGAAAACAGAGTTAAATAACTTGCCCAGGTTCACACATCTATTATTCATTCTTAATTTTTAAAGAAGACCATCATGGATGATGTCTTGACTTGCACTTGAATTGGATTTAGGTGAGACTGAGTTGCATAGTTGTCAACCTAAATTCTCCTGCATAATCACTGAAGTCCAATAAGAGGGCAAAAGTCAAGTGTTCAGTGCCCAAGTTATAAGCACTCACATTATAAGCATTCCACATTACCTACTTTAACTGCCTTCATGGCCATAGGAATAAATTATTCTCATCCACCCATCCTACCAAGAAAAATGTCATGAAAAATCACAACATCCAGCAAGTACATGTCCAACGAAAATGAGTCTTACTGATTTTAGATCAACACTCTATCCATTGTGCCATCTAGTTGCTCTAGCATAGAATTATAGGATTGGAGATAGGAAAATATTTTTCTTTTTCCTCCAAAAAAAAAAAAAAAAGAAAAAAAAAGAAAAGAAAAGGAAAAAAAAAAGGAAGAAAATTAGAATCTGAAAATAACAAACCAGTGATCTTGATATGGATTCCTAGAGAAATTCTGGAACTTATTATTAAAAGGAGAGTTAATGATTCTGTAGAAAAGCAAGTAATGATCAATTAATCAGCCTGCATTTATTGAACACCTACTGTGTGCAAGATACAGCATTAAGCACTTGAGGAATCACAGAAAAAAGGGAAACAATGATCACAGAGAATCAGAAATCAGGAAAACAAAAAAAAATTTTTTAAGTCATGACAAACTAACTTCATTTCCATTTTTTTTTTTTTTGATAGATAACAGATAACATTCACCTAGATTTTTAGCATACCATTGCTGGGGTGAAGTTTGGGGGCAATGGGGGAAAAATATTTATTAAATACATATTACATGCCTGCTAAGTGCTTTACAAATATTATCACATGTCGGTCTTGTGAAGCAATTATCCTAAAGTAAAGAGCTAGAGATTTGCTTTTCACTGTAGTTCTTCAAGTAAAAGCTCAATGAACCATTGTCATACTGTGTGAGATGGAATGATAAAGAACTTACATAAGTATTATATGAACCCCCCCTTTTTGTTATTTCCCTGTGTCCTGCATAAGTATAATATATGCAGACATATTTACTTAACAGTAATCAGTGACATTTATCGGTATTTGACTTTTATCGATAGTTTGTCCATTAGCTTGACCACTGTCAGCTCAATTATCTAAAGCCCGAAGGCCTAAATTTCAGTTTCCCAGAAATCATGTGATTTCAGGGAAACTGAAACCTTCCATTCCAATCTTTTCAGGTAGCAACAACCAATTAGATAGCCTCATGCCTCTCAATGCTCTCTAACTTGTGATATAATCTCTTGTAACAAAATCTATAAAAGCTGTGTATATTCACTGATTCTTCAGCTATTCTGCTGTGAGTACTTTCACTTCCCTTTTTTGCTCCCGGCTGGACCACCTGCTTCTCATGAGATTCTATAATAAAAGTTTTTCTGCTTTCAACTTTGAGCAATCTGACTAGTCATTTTGAGTAAGGGTCTTTTACATCCCACACAATATTATTGTTAAAGAGTTTCTTGTTCAGATGGCCTCTGGGGCTCATTTTGTTATTGCATGACCTGTGTCATCAAAGTTACATCAGCTAACCTCTTTAAACCTCACTTCTCTCTTCTGTAAAATGGAGATAACACCTACTTTCCAGTATTTGTTGTGAGACTCAAATTAGGTGATGTATATAAAATACTTGGCAAAGTTTAAAGTACCATATAAATGTTAAATATTGTCATCTTTGCCAACCCACACTGTTACTTGCCTTGTTTTTGGTTTTGTTTTGTTTTTTATAACCCTATATGCTTCCTCTTCCTTCTCATTCCCCATCATTCTAACCCCAAACTTGGCCTTAGCAAAAAAACAAACAAAAATAAAACAAAAACAAAAAATACCAAGTTCTTATTCTAGAAAATGGTAGCATGTCTGGATCCTGAAATATGCTTTTGTCTCTCTTATCTGAATCTCTGGTATGAGGAGCACTTGGTATATTGCCTCTGATTGTCTCAGCTGATTGTGACTTACTCCTTAAAGGCAGTAAGAAAGAATGGAAAGTATGTTGATGAAGTTTTTAACCACAGCAATTTATGTGATCCTAGACAATTAACTTAACCTCTATGTAATTCAGTGTCCTCTTCTATAAAATTAAAGAGTTGGCAGGCACCTTCTATCTATTAAGGAGGGATTAGGGAGATAATCTTCATCCGTAGAGAAAGTAGATATCTTGATTAAATTACAGCTCTCATAAAAGTATTATCATTGTGTCCAGGGAGATTATAAACTACTTGAGAGCAGGATAGTTCTACTGATGTTTATTACTGGGCTAAGGATGGGCCTGATCTGTAATCTGGCCACAGGACCAGGTGACCTTGCCCAGCCCTCCCTCATTTAAATCCAGTTCACTTGCATGTCATGGCATCATCTTCCCAGTGTCGTGGCTCTCTCTGAGAAAGAAGGACAAACAATAATCTCAGTAAGTAGTAACAGGAGCTACCCTATTGGGGATCCAATCAGAACTAGCCAGTTGGGGCAATACATTCTTTCTTTTTTTTTATTTCTTCTTTTCTTTCTTTCTCTCTCTTTTTTCTTCCTTCTTTCCTTCCTTTTGTTCTTTCTTCCTTTCTCCTTTTCTTTCTCTTTCTTTCTCTTTTCTCCTTGCTTGCTTGCTTCCTTCCTTCCTTCTTTCCTTTCTTCCTCTCTCACTCCCTTCCTTTCTTTTTTTCTCTTTTTTCTTTCTTCCATTCATTCTTTTCTTTCTTTTTATCCTTCCCTTGCCTTCCCTCTGTCTTCATAGGGTATCACTCCTTACCTGAAGTGCTCTGCCTAAAGGAATATAAATTTTGAATGCTGAAACTTTGCAAGAGATCTTAGAGGTTTAAGGACTGGATTTCTTTTTTAAGGACAATGCCTTAAATCCAAAGCATTTTAGCTCTTACTTATTGGTCAATAATAGTTCACACCCACTTGATCATTATTTGGGCCCTGATTGGCTCAGTGAAAATAAATAGTAGTCGTTTCAGTTTTGGCCAGAAACCCTGAGCTCTTCTCTCCTAGATGGAGTTTTTTAAACTAGATGAAAGAAGCCATTCTCTGCCTCCTTTCTTTGGTGTACGTTGCCTCAGTCAAACGGAAACTTATTAATGATCTTAGCTCAAAAAGGTTAAGGTTCTATTACTTCCAGGGTCATCTCCAATTATTCTGATCTATATGCTGCTACTGGACCTAGGAGAAAGTGAGACTGGTGATTTTGCATACCTCTCCTTTACTTAAATCCATTTCACTTGCATGTCATGACATCATCTTCCTAATATCATGGTCCTCTTTGAAAAACAAAGGACAAATAACAGCAACCTAAAATGCTAACAAAGATTTTTCAGTCTTTCAATTGATCCTATGCTACAAATCCATTAAGGCTTCTCTTTTAACTTTTACGTAAACAGGATTGCTCTTAATATTAGGTCAACTTCTGACCCTAATTTGTTGAGAAAGATGACTATTAATCATAACTCATCTCTATGTAGAATTCACAACTTATAATTTCACTTTTCTTACAACAACAGTATGAGAAAAAAAAGTCCATGTATTATTTTTCCTATTTAAAATATAAGGAAACAGAGATTCCAAGAAGTTAAGACACTTCCCCATAGTCACATGGCTCTTCCTTTTGGTGCCAGGACATGACTGTGACTAGATTGATGAGGACTCTAAAAACTACTCTTTATTTGGATCTATTCTAACTGAACTCTGCTCAAAAAGTTATCAAACTGTGCATACCCTTTGATCCAGCAGTGTTACTACTGGGCTTATATCCCAAAGAGATCATAAAGAAGGGAAAGGGACCTGTATGTGCACGAATGTTTGTGGCAGCCCTCTTTGTAGTGGCCAGAAACTGGAAACTGAGTGGATGCCTATCAATTGGAGAATGGCTGAATAAATTGTGGTATATGACTATCATGGAATATTATTGTTCTGTAAGAAATGACCAACAGGATGATTTCAGAAAGGCCTGGAAAGACTTACACAAACTGATGCTGAGTGAAACGAGCAGGGCCAAGAGATCATTATATACTTCAACAACAATACTATATGATGACCAATTCTGATGGACCAACCAAATCAGTTCCAATGGAGCAGTAATGAACTGAACCAGCTACACCCAGCAAAAGAATTCTGGGAGATGACTAAAAACCATTACATTGAATTCCCAATCCCTATATTTTTGCCTGCCTGCATTTTGAATTTCCTTCACAAGCTAATTGTACAATATTTCAGAGTCTGATTCTTTTTGTACAGCAAAATAATGGTTTGGTCATGTATACTTATTGTGTATCTAATTTATATTTTAATATATTTAACATCTACTGGTCATCCTGCAATCTGGGGGAGAGAATGGGGGGAAGGAGGGGAAAAATTGGAACAAGAGGTTTGGCAATTGTCAATGCTGTAGTTACCCATACATATAACCTGTAAATAAAAGGCTATTAAATAAAAAAAAAATTGTTTAATTAATGGATAATTAATAATAAATAAAAACTGTGGATAAATTAAAAAAAAAAAGAAAAAGAAAAAGAAGGCTTAAGGGCAACATGATGATATTTTTGATATTTGAAAGTCTGTCTTTGGTTTGCTCTGCTTAACTCCATAAAGTAGAATTAGGATTAATGAATGAAAGCTGTAGAGAGCAAAACTTGGGCCTTCCTGCAACTAGATTTGTCTAAAATAGAAGATACCACAAGATGTCAAGGATTTTCCATCACTTGAAGTTTTTAAGAAGTACTTATATTTTTTAAAAATAGGAAGGAAAGTGTTCTAGCAGGATCAACTTTGGTCCAGACTAGATAAGCAAGACCCAAAAATAACTGATCGTGGTAGTTCAGTGTTTGAAAAACAATAGAGGGAAGCAAGGGGTTGCAGTAGAGAGGACACCAGCCCCAGAGTCAAGACTTGAGTTTAAATCAACTTCAGACACTTAATTAGCTGTGTGTGACTGTGCAAGTCACTTACCTTACTTCAAAAAGAAAAAGAAAACCAAAACAATAGAACACAAATCCTGGGAATGGGGAGAAAAAGGGAAGTTCTCCTGAGAACTCTTAGAAAATCTAGAAAGCAAGATAGCAGAAATTTGGCCATATTTCACAATAAGTTAATTAAGGATGATAATTTAATTTTAATAGGACAAATTTATATCACTAAAAAAAAGAATGTGGAACACAGTATCTTTAGATATATGACTAGACGAACCAAGATTGTTTAATTAAGAGATAGATAAGATCATAAAAGAAAAAACACAGCTTTGATTATGATCTTTATCAGTGAAAAAAGTATGCATATTAACAAAATCAATATGTGTAATCAACAATAAAAATTAATTTTATTGTCTAATTACACATAAATAAAAAAGAAAATCAATTTTATTATGTAATTACACATAATAAAAAGTTTTTATATTAACAAATTCGCTGTAACTAGAATGAGAAGAGAAGCTGTAAATTGGGAAAATATTCATCAATTAAATATTAAATTAAATATTAAATATGGTGGATCTGAGGCAATATTATATTGAGGAAAGAACTCTGGATCAGGGAACCTAGGTTCAAATCCTGGCTCTATCAAATTATCAAATTATTTAATTTCTCTTGGTCTAAGTTTCCTCTTCTGTAAAACGAATGAATTGAATAGGATCACCACTAAAGTCCTTTGATAACTAAGGTAACTGACACAAAAAGAGAAATAGCCAAAAAATATGGACAGAATTCCTTTTAAAATAAATTCTATTGTTGTCTTGCATTTTAAGGTCACCTACATCTCTTTCCCCTCATTTCTTTTCCAGAGAACTATCCTTTATAATAAACAACTTTGTAAAAGTTGAAGAAGACATTGACAAACATGAGACAGATGAATATAAAATCTGCAAATGGGCCAGAATACAGTGGGTGAGGGAGCCAGTTTTCTGAATCCACTTTTTTAGTAAAAATATAGTGTCCTCAAACATTTTACTCTTTTAAAAAGAAGAAAAATAGAACAAGTCTCATTAAAGCAAATATAGCATTTGTATCCTAATACAATGCTGTGCAAAGTAAGTCAAAAATCCATTTGTTCTGTCTTGCCAGTGAATCAATCGCTAGTTGATACTTTCTTCTTAAGATGTAATCAAATGAGGCTATTTCCCAACAACACAAAAGATGAAGTGGAAAAATTCCAAATCTTAGAACTCCAAGACTCCAAATCCCTGTTGGACTAATGTATAATAAAGTGAATGAACTTTTCATCAAAAAGATTTCCTGGGTCAACATCCCATTAGGTGAGCACCCTGTCTCATTTGCTTCCTCTCCAAATCTGAAGTTGTTATTTTTATCAACCCCATCAAAGAAAAGACTTTCAGATCCTGAAAAGAAAGTTGATTATGTTAGGAGGATGTGTGGTGCAGTAAAAAGAATACTGAAGTCAGAGAATCTGAGTTCCAATTATAACTCTACTGTTTACTGTCTTCATGAATTTTAGGAAGCCACTTAGCTTCTCTGGGCCTCAGTTTCCCCAAATGTAAAACAAGGTGTGAAATTACATTACTAGCTAATTAGATTCTTCTGTGTATTAAGGATTATTACATGATTTTCTTAAGCTTTGGCATACAAAGTGCCAGTGACAAGATTGCTATTGAACAGATTTGTGAATACAAAGGCAGAAAAGCAGAGTGGACACAGAGTCAGCCAAAAGTGAAAAAGATCTGTGTTCAAGTCTCACCTCTAATATGTGTAGATTGCATGATGTCATTCAACTTCTCAAAGGTGGATTCCATCTCTATCAGTGATCCTCTGTTTCTTTGGATGATTTCTTTCCAATCCTATCCCTACCTATCACTCTTTCTTTGATTTTTGCTTACATTAGGCACCTCAAACACCAGAGCTTTTATTTTTGAAGAAATCTTTCACCATTATGGTATCCATGACTAAAACTATTCTGCCACCTTTCTCCTACTTATGATGACAAGCTTCTAAAAGTCTCATTAAGTCACTGTACTTATTATATATAAGTAGCACAAAAGTTGAGTTTTTTAGTCATTATGAGCTCCCTTTTCTAAATCATTTCTTATCATTCCATGAGCAGCTTTATAATTTACAGAAATATAATCTATATCATGCTAAATTTGAGATTATTTTTATATCACTATTCTGAAGAATGGTTTTTGAAATCCTTTCACTTCCTTTATTTGAAAACCACACTCATGGAATAAGGTAATTAAATTCTTATAGTTTGGTCATAGTATTCTCTTTCTTTTGGTTTTCTTTATTATTAATCATCCTGGGAACTTTTCAAATAGCTGTTGGAATTTAGGTGGGAAAAATATATAAGTATTACCTTTAAAGCACAACAAAATTTTCCCTTCCACACAGTCCACACAAACATACATATACTCTCCAACCTCCCTTACTTTAGAATTCTATGTTACCTGATAGGATTGTCTTCATCCTTCAAAGATGATACAATACCTATCTTTCAAGCTGATCTAACCATATGCACAAGGGTAAAATGTTATTCAACTATTTCTGACTCTATGTAATCCTACTTGACAGAGTGGGTTGCCATTTCATTCTCTAGCTTACTTTACTGATGAGGCAACTGAGGCAAACAGGGTTAAGTAACTAGCCCAGGGTCACATACATAGCTAGTAAGTCTGGGGCCAGAATTGAACTCATACTCTCCATACTCTATCCACTTTACCTAGCTGTCCTATGGATAAAACTTCCCATCTGCATTTATGTGATTTCTCCTCGAAGTCCTGGACTACAGATATGAAATATAAAGAAAGATTTGAGTTGCAAAAATGTAGTGTTCTTTGGGTAGGTTTCTTGGGGCTCTTTGAGGCAGGCTTCATTTCAGTTCAGTAATCACCAGAATAGTAGCCAGGGGTTAAAGTCCAAATCCTTTATTATCTCTTTGCCTGATGCTGGAGAGCTTTCTGGAGAGCCTTTCAGTCTGGCCTTGGTCTTAGTGGGGGAAGTGCAGGAGGCCAGGCCAGAAAGATCAAAGATCAAATTGAATTTTTCCCCTTGGTTCTGAGAGCTTAAGCTCCTGCTTCCAGTCCTTCGTCTTCTCTGCCTTTGAGAGCTTCTTGTGCGCTTGTCTTCTCTACTGTTTGAATCAACATAGCTGAGGTTCCTAGTTTATATGCTCTACACTGAATATAAACCAATCATTATATCACTAGGAAACCATTATTTGTTGTACGATTAAATCAATCATACTGAACTTAGAGAACTATTAAGCACCATGCTAAACTAGATAACCCTTGTCTCATCAATTCCACTTAGTACCTTGTAAGCATCCTTGTTTCAAGTTCAGAGTTCTGGCCTATAACACAAACATATACAACTATTCCAGATTGAAAATATGTCTGTTTCTAAAAATAGCATGCAATTAGAATTTTTTTTAATTCAAAAAAACTGTCAGCATCCTCATCAATATACTTCAGCAGGTAACAAACACTGACTAATGGCAACATCAAATATTAAAGGCTGAACATACAGAAACTAGTATTGCCTCATGTCCTCACTTAACAGCATCAATGCTAACAAAATAAAATTGTAGTCAGAGAGATTTGGAAAATGAGTTCTGGGAAAAAAAGGATACTCATAAACAATACAACTAAGGCAAGACAATGGAAATGAAAGGCAAAAGGAAAAAAATGATATGATTAAAGTTTCTCTTTAAAATACTTTTGGTAGGATACCTCTTCTCTTTATTCACAGCAGTCATTAAAGTGAAAGCAATGGATTGGGATGCATAGCATTAACTTTTAAATTCATAGAAATAACATATCTGATCAACTCCCCAGAAATCTCAATTAAGTCCCTATGAAAGTTCCTTTTGGTGTTTTCTCCACTTTTCATCTAATGTTCCAAAAAAGTGAAATAGTTCAAAAACACTAGCATTGAATAATTAAGCTTGGGACTTATTGTATGCCTGTTGAGCTACCAAAAATGATTGCTCATGCTCAGAACTATAGCTAAGTACACTTTTTTTTGTCATCTTAAAGTTTCTAACTTCTGGCCAAGAAAGGTGCAAGTGAAGAAAATGTGTAATTATTAAAACTTGCTAATGTCTTGAGTTATCTTAATATTGATTCTTCTCTTTCAAATTATAACTCTTGCTTTAGATTTACAGTTGATTGACATTCTCAACACATGAAAGCAGTAACTAAGTCTGGATCTCTGTCAAAAAAAGATTTGAAATTCATACATTCAGGAAATTCAAATGTATTTTTATTTACTTGTGGATATTGATAGCTTTTAATTGAGGCAAAACTTCTTAATTAAAACAAATGATTATAATTCCACATATATGCCTGTATCAAATGTTGACCTTTTGTAATGCAAGATTGGAAGGGAGAGGGGAAAAGAATTGACAACTCATAATTCAAAATTTAATTTAAAAAATTATAAAGATAAATATATAAATGATTAGCCTTGAAAACAGAAATACAGACATGATTATATTTCAAGAATTTCCTGTCACTCTTTCCTATTTCAATGTAAGCTGTGGTTTGGTTTCTAGTGGATCCTGAGGCTATTAATAATCCCACCTTCTCAAAAACCTTGGATCAAATTTGGACATGGATTCAATTCTCACTCTAAGCAATATTCCTCAAACTTGTTGACTCTGATTCCCTCCCTCTCTCTATCTTTCCTGTCAACCAAAAAGTTGGAAAATCCAGATGTGTTGGAATGTCATTTTCTTTTTTTTTCCCCTGAGGCAATTGTGATTAAGTGACTTGCTCAGGGTCACACAGCTACGAAGTGTTAAGTGTCTGAGGGCAGATTTGAACTCAGGTCCTCATGATTTCAGGGCTGATGCTCTATCCACTACACCACCTAGCTGCCCTGAATCTCATTTTCTTAGAGAAAAAAAAAAAAAAAAGCCTAAACAAATCCCCCTCCCCTCCATTCTCCCCTTGCCAAAAAAAAACTGCATGAATGATTTTTCCATATATAAAAAATTCTAACTGGGACACAGGCTGATTTAATCAGTTTGTGAAACATCTGTGGTGTATTCATACTGATTGCTTTCTCCTAAATTTGATATACAGCTTTGTCTGTTTCAAATGCCTTTTTGAAGAGGAAAATGAATGAACTGAATTGATACCATCTGCATCACAAGATACTTACATGATTTGGAAAAGCAGCCCCCTTAAATTTACTTAAATCTGGGGGGAAATCAGCATATTTTCAGGAATAAGTAGCTAAATTCATATAATCAGCAAATTTCTATTCATGTATCCCTGTGCCCATGACAAAAAACAATACAAATAATAGAATGCCACCAAGTTTAACAGTGTAAACTAATCAAGAACTATTTGATGATGAACTCAACAAACATGATACCCACAATACAAAGGTATCAATCTGAGTGAGCATTTAGGAAACCTCATCATCATCATGCAAAACATGATGGTATATCCTGAACTCAGTCCCAGGCATCCCACCAGAACCACTGAGTTATTTGAATCATTCCATCTCATGAAAAATATTCATCAAGAATTCATTAGAAAGCAAGCTACCAACAACCAACCAAGTTAGAACCCAGTTCTCCAGGTGGGGAAAAATAACACCTCTCTTCAATTGAACAAACCTACTACAAAAGTGTTACAAGTTTATTATTATCTACATAATATGTACTCCATGTGGAACACTGGTAGTCACTGGAATTACCAAACCAAATGAAACCAAAATGAAACACTCATCTCCTTCCAGAGCTCACATTCTACTGGAGAATGAGGAGAGAAACAAGATGAACATGAGTAAGTGAATAAGATGCTTAGACAACGTAATATAAAATAAGGGAAGTCAAAAGGGAGAGAGTGCTAATAATTGGCCAGATCTGAGTATGGACCAGAATTTGAAACAAGGTGCTAAGTCACTGTAATTGATAGAAACAATGCTTATGTATTTGGTTCACACCTTTGGAGTTCACACCCTTGGGAGAGTTCACACATTAGCTCACACATTAAAGTTCACACCTCTAGAGAGGTTCACACTTCTAGAACCTTTAGAGTTCACACCTTTACGAGATTTATAAGGAGCTCCCACTTCGGGAGATTCACAAGTCAGGATTCAGTGGAGGAGATTCACAAGTCACAGCTCCCATAAGCCCACTCTCTCAGAGGAGGAGCCAGATCCATTCGATATTCCACCATTGTGCTGACTGGAGGCTTTGGATTCAGAGGGAGCTGAAGGCTGAAGCTGGCAGAGGCAAAGGACTAGCAACAAGAGTTCTTGGAACCAAGGAGAGAGATAGGCCTCTAAGAAAACTAGCCAAGCTATTTTGAAGGAGACAATAAAGGATTTGAACTTTAACTCCCTGGCTGCATTTGAGAGAGAAGAACATTACAGAAAAGGTCTTATAAATGAGGAAATATTTGATCTGTGCTTGCTTGGAAGGAAGCTAAACAAATATGCTCTTCCCTATAATAGTCTCTAGCCTACCCTTGCCCTGGGCTTAGGGACTATTTTTATATATCACTAAAGCATAGGTCCAGATAGCTGATGATTAGCATGGAAAGAGCAGAACATCTATAACCAGAGCCTTATTCATTATATACGAGAGGGCAAATTATTTACATTTATAATAATGAGTCAAGACATCATTAATTTCCCCAAATACAAAAGTGTGTCATTTAAATAGTTTTCTGGGTATTGAAACTAATATCCAAATAAAACAGCAGAAATTGCTTCCTTCCCCAACCAAAGCGTTATTAAAATGTCAAAATAAATATTATGCAGAAATATGTCAAAGAGCTGTAATAACTAATGACTGTAAGTTGGTAATGCGAGAGAAAGATTCATAAGTATAAGTGAAACATTGGACAAAACAAACAAAAATCTTTTGGTGTCACTTAGTCCCTTGGAGCTTTCTTCAGCACATCCAAAATAGTTATGAAATGGGGGCGGAGCCAAGATGGCGGAGAAGGCACACGAGACATTCTAAGCTCTTCTCTTACCCTCTCTATCAATATTATATCGAGCCTCAAAAATAGTCTTGACTGCTACAATTCGTAAAGATAAGAAGTATAACAACTCACCAGTCAAGAAAATCTGCAGTCTCGCTAAAAAGGTTTGTTCCGGGGCCAGGGGGAGATCGGCGCAGACTGGGAGAGAAATTAGGTTCCAAGGAGAGCCTCAAACCGAAAGTGAAAGCACAGATCTCAGCACAAGCTCGCAGACCCAACCCGCAGTACGGGGCTTTTCCTTGGGGCAGCTGTGATCCTGCATGGCAGGAGGACACAGCCCGGGTTAGCCTCAAATCTGCGCAGTGTGGGGCTCGGCTTGGGGCCATAGAGTTTCCCCAGGGTTGATTTGTCGGGCAGAGACGCTGGGGCAGAGTTCCGGGAGAGTCCCGGGAAAGGGCCGGCTCAGCCAAACTCAAGCCCAAAAGAGGCTCTTTACTGAGGCAGGAACCACCCCCTTTTCTAACCTAGGGAATTACAAAAAAGCCCAACTGGGGCACGAAGCCCAGTCTGAATACCCTCCTGGGGGAGGGAAAATCCCCACCTCTTTTCCCTTGAGCCAGAAACCCTTTTAATCTCTCCTGTTCTCAAAAGCTAAACCCCTTGCCAGGGAATACCCCAAAGGTTTAAACATAAAAATGAAAAGAAATGGAACTTCCTTTGAAAAAGGCAACCCTGAAGAGACCCCAAAAGCAAAAACCAATGATTTTAAGATGAAAAAGAACCATTAAAAGTCTCAAAAGAGAGTTAAAGATAAAGGGAAAAAGGAAAGAGAACCTTAAGAGACAAAACCCTGAAAAAATTGAAAAGATAAAAAATTCCCAGGAAGTAGGAAACAAAATTTTGAATTGAAAAATAAAGAATTCACTAGAAAGTAGGATTTTGGAATTGAAAAGACAAAGAACCGCAAGAAAGTAGGACTGTGAATTGAAAAGAAAAATAATTCACTAAAAAAAATTATGAAATGGAAAAAAAATTTACAGACCAAAAACAATACATTTAAAAACCCAATTGTACATATACAGAAAGAAGTAAAAATAATGAAGAAAATAATTTTTTAAAATTAGAACTGAACAAATAGAAACTAATGATTCATTAAAAAAGAATTATAAGCAAAACAAAAAATGACAAACTGAAAAACCATGAATTATCATTGCAAAACGACAGATTTGGAAAATAGATTAGGAGAGATAATCTGAGGATTATTACTTTGAAAACATGATGAAAAAAAAGAGCCTAGATACTATTTTACAAGAAATCATCAAAGAGAACTGCCCAGATGTAATAGGAATGAAGGAAAATAGGATTGAAAGAATTACAACACCTTCGAAAGAAACCCAAAATAAACCCCGGAATTTTCAAAATTTCAGAATATCAGATTAAGGAAAAAATTTTTAAAAAGCCAAAAAAACCAATTTAAATACCGAGGTGCACAATAAGGATACCTAAGATCTGGTGCCCATTAAAGGGAAAGGGCCTGTAATCTGAATTCCCAAAGGCACAAGAACTTGAGATGCAGCAAGAATAAACTACCCAGTGGACATTTTCCCAGGGAAGAAGATGGAATTTAATGAAACAAATGAATTCCATTTGTTTCAAGGAAAAACCAGAACTAAAAAAAAATTTGATTTAACCATAGAACCAAGAGATGCAGAAAAAGGTAAAAATAACTCTTGAGAATTGTGTTTCTTTGGGATAAAAAAGAATAATGTTAATTTGATTTTACTGATAAACATAAAAAGGGAAGTAGATATGGAAAAGGGATGAGGCAGAAAAGGTGGGAAGGAGGGATAAAAGAGGGAAACCACATCCCAAAGAGGCAAAGGAAACACATCTGAGGAATTTAGAGGGGGAGGAAATTGTGGAATTTTCCTCTCATCAGAGTTGGCTCAAAGAAAAATAATTGACATTTGTTTTAGAGAAAATGCTCTCCTTCATTAAAAACGGGGAGAAAAAAGGAAAAGAAAAGAGTAATAAAGGAAGGGGAAAAGATTCAAAGGGGGAGGGGATTATAAAGAGGGTGATCGTGATACAAGTGGGAATAAGTTAAAATGGGGAAAGAGGATTGGGGAGGCAAGAAAAGTAAAGCATAATCTGGGGGTTATTAGGATGGCAGGAAATAAGATTTAGTAATTTAACCGAATGTGAATGGGATGAACTCCCCCACAAAGAGGAGGCAGATAAGACTGGACAAAAGTCAGAACCCTACAATATGTTGTTTACAAGAAACACATTTAAAGCAGGAGATAATATAAAAAGGTAAAGGCTGGAGCAAAATTTTAATGCTTCAGGTGAGCAAAAGAGGGTAGCCATCCTTATCTCAGACGTAAAGCAAAATTGATTAATTAAAGAGATAAGGAAGGAACACATCCTGCTAAAGGGAGCATAAACAAGAACAATATCAATATTAAAAATATATGCACCAATGGTATGGCATCCAACTTCCTAAAGGAAAGAAGAGAGTTGGAAGAAAAGACAAAAAACTGTAATAGTGGGAGATCTCAACCTTTGCACCTCAGAATTAGACAACCCCACAAAACAAATTAGAAAGAAATTAAAGAAGAAATAGAATATTAGAAAAAATTAGGTATGTTAGATCTTTGAGAAAATTGAATGGAGAAAAAGAAATATTTTTTCTCAGAGTTCAGGGAACCTATTCAAAATTGACCAATATTAGGACAAAAGACCTCAAATTAAATGCAAGAAAGCAGAAAAAAAGTTTTTTTCAGATCTACAATAAAACTACATTCAACAAAAAAGTTAGGGGGAAAGACCAAAAGAATTGGAAACAAACAACTCATCTTAAAGAATGATTGGGAAGGCAAATTATAATACAATTAATACCCAAACCCAAGATAATGACAAATGAGATCAACCAAAATTTGTGGGATGCAGCCAAATGGTAATAAGAGGGAATTTTATATACTTAGAGGCTTACAAATAAACAGAGAAAGAAAGATTAATGAATTGGGCTTAACTAAAAAACTAAAAAAAAAAGACCAAATTAAAACCCCAAATCAAAACTAAATTTGAAATTTAAAATTAAAAGGAAAATTAAAATATTGAAAGTAAAAAAAACTATTAACTAATTAATAAAACTAAGAGTTTTCTATGAAAAGCAAAAAACAGATAAGCCTTTTGAAAATTGATTGAAAAAGGAGGGAGGAAAATGAAATTTGTCTTAAAAATGAAAAGGAGAACTTTCCACCAATGAAGAGGAAATTGAGAAATAATAAGGAGTTATTTTGCTCAGCTTTTGCCAATAAATTTGATAACTATGAAATGGATGACAACCTCCAAATATAGATTCCAGACTAATAGAGAGGAAGTAAATTACTTGAATACCCATTTCAGAAAAGAAAAGAAAGGCAATTAAACAATCTTAAGAAAAAAACCCCAGGACCAGATGGATTTACATGGGAATTTTACCAAACATTTAAAGAACAATTTCCCAATGCTATATAAAATTATTTGATTAGGGAATGAAGGAGTCCTACCAAATTCCTTCTATGACACAGACATGGTACTGATATTTAAACCAGGGGTTGAAAAAAGAAAGAACATTAACCAATCTCCTTAATGATTATTGATGCTAAAACTTAAATAAGATATTAGAAAAGATAAGAAAATCATCCCAGGATAATATACGATCAATAGGATTTATACCAGGAATGCAGGGCTGGTTAATATTAGAAAACTGTCAATATAATTGGCCATATTAATAACCAAATTAAAAAACCATAGATCATCTCAATAGATGAAAAAGGCATTTGACAAAAATCCAAATCCATTCCTTTTAAAAACACTTGAGAGTATAGGAATAAATGGATTTTTTCCTTAAAATAATCAGCAGCATCTATTTAAACCATCAGTAAGCATCAATGTAATGGAGACAAATCAACCATTCCAATAAGATCTGAGGAAAGGTTGACTATCACGTTACTATTTAATATTGATTAGAAACCTATTTGGCAATAAGATGAGAAAGAGATTAAAGGAATAAGAATAGGCAATGAGGAAACAAATTATACTTTTGCAATTTAATGATGGTATATTTGAAAACCCCAGAGATTCTATAAAAGTTATTAGAAATAACACACCTTTTAAAAGTTGTTTTATAAAATAAACCCAATAAGTCATCAGCATTTTATATATCACTAAAAAACCAAAGTCAGAGTTACAAAGAAACCATTTAAAGTAATACGATAATATAAAATATTTAGGAATCTATCTTCCAAGGGAAAATCAGAAACTTTATGGAAAATTACAGGCCACTTTTCACACAAATTAAGTCGATCTAACCAATTGAAAATATTAAATGCTCTTGGATAGGGCGAAATATAATAAAATAAATTTATTAATAAACTAATCTATTTATTTAGGCAAAATCAGACTCTCAAAAACTATTTTAAGGACCTAGAAAAATAAAACAAAATTATATGGAAAACAAATAAGAATTTAAGGAATTAATGAAAAAAAAATCAAATGAAGGTTTATAAAAGATCTAAAATTATATTATAGAGCAGCAGTTACCAAAACCTTTTGGATTGGCTAAGGAATAGATTATTGATCAGGAATAGGTTAGGTTCAAGGGATAAAACAGTCAAAAAATAGCAACCTAGTCTTTGACAAACCCGGATAAGAACATGTTTATAAAAATTTTGGGAAAATTGAAACTAATATGGCAGAAACTAGGTAATCCACACTTAACACTGTAAACCAAGATAATAAAATGGGTTCATGACCTAGGATAAAGAAGAAATTATTAATAAATTAGAGGAAACAGGATAGTTTACCTCAGACCTTGGGAAGGGGAAGGATTATGACCAAAGAGAACTAAGATCATTACTGATCACAAAATAGAAAATTTGATTATACTAAACTGAAAAGTTTTTGTCAAACAAAACTAATGAGACAAGATTAGAAGGGAAGCAAAAACTGGGAAAATATTTTTATAGTCGGTTCTGATAAAGGCCTCATTTAAAAATATAAGAATTAACCTAATTTATAAAAAACGCCATTCTCCAATTGAAAGTGGTCGGGGAGATAAAACAATTTGATGAAGAAATTGAAACTATTTCAGTCATATGAAAAGATGCTCCAAGTCAATTAATCAGAGAAATGCAAAATTAAGACAACTTAAATACACACCTGTGATTGGCAAGATGAAGGAAAAATAATGATGATTGTTGAGGATTGGGAAAACTGGGAATTTATTGTTTGGAGGAATGAACCAACCATTTTGGGAGTAGTTTGGAACTATGCTCAAAAAGTTATCAAACGTATACCCTTTTGATCCAGCAGTGTTACTACTGGGCTTATATCCCAAAGAGATTATAAAGAAGGGAAAGGGACCTGATGTGCACAAGTTTTGGGGCCCTTTTGTAGTGGTTAGAAACTGGAAACGAATGGATTCCATTGGGAATGGCTGAATAAATTGTGGTATATGAAATTATGGAAATTACTGTTCTGTAAGAAATGACCAACAGGATGATTTCGAAAGGCCTGGGAGACTTAAGTCTGATGCTGAGGAAATGAGCAGGACCAGGAGATCATTATATCAACAATACTATATGATGACCAGTTCTGATGGACCTGGCCATCCTCAGCAACGAGATCAATCAAATACTAATGGAGCAGTAATGAACTGAATAGCTACCCAAGAAAGAACCTGGGAGATGACTAAAAACCAACATTGAATTCAATCCCTATATTTATGCACACCTGATTTTTGATTTCCTTCCAAGTAATTGTAAATATTTGAGCTGATTCTTTGTACAGCAAAATAACGTTTTGGGGAATACTTATTTGATCAACTTATATTTTAATGTATTTAAATCTACTGGTCATTCCCTAGGGAGGTGGAGGATAAGAGGGAAAAATTGGAACAAGAGGTTTGGCAATTGTTAATGCTGTAAAGTTACCCATGCATATAACCTGTAAATAAAAGGCTATTAAATTAAAAAAAAATAGTTATGAAATGTCTGCCTTTCCTAGATATGCTCAACTCCTTTCTACCTAACTTCTCGAATTTGCTCAATAAGGAAAAACAGGCCTTGCATAAATATCATCATTAGTACTATAAATTTCACCTGGTAGTATGTCTCATCATTCTACATAATCAGTACTTTCTAGGTCTTTTGGGGTCTATGCTCAAGTAATGTACTGTGGCACATTACTTGAAGGAAGTCCATTAATGATGCCTTCATTTCTAGTATGAATTTCTAAAAGAACCATTTCTTTTCCACATCGGCATTTTAAACCCTCCCAGCAATGCTTTAGTTGTTAATCTCTCTATGCTTAGAAATGGGTCATCTTCAGGGTTTTCTTGCTCTGGGATGTTGCTTAGGGCTCATTAATATACATGTTACCTATTATCCCATTTGTTTCTATATTTACTTTGAAGTTGCCTAGCCAGAATTTTAGCACATTTTCTCTCTCAGAGATTTTCCTAGCATGATTCCATTCACTTTGTTCTTTAACTGAGAGACAGGATGTTGTACTAGAAGTCAAAAGCAGCTCTGATGTCTCAAGAAAAGTTTTTCTAACACCTTAATGGTGGTAGCTAATAGTAAATGTGTCATTACCCCTCTAAGCTTCAACTATCATTTGAAATTTTTCTTTGTTTCAATCTTCAAAATATTTTTCAAAGCAAGAAGGACTAGCAAATAAGTTAGTCTATAAAATTTAATGTAGTTGAAATGTTAAGGTTAATGAAAAATTAGGAATTGAAGTAGGGGCAGGGAGAGTCAATGAGTACTGGGAAAATAAGAAAAAAGAGTTTTAGTTGACCCAACATAAATTTCCTCTGTTGAGAATAATTTTCTTTTTAGTTAAGACTATAAGTTAAGACTTTTTAGTTAAGACTATAAGTCTAAATTTTGCACTTATTTCTTATTACTAACACAGTCACAGTTCCACCATGGTTGGCCTGATCACCATTTCTCACCCTTGTTCCTCTCTAAGTTGTTTATGATTCCTGACCATTACCATTCTCCATGCTCAGAACAACTTTCTTCCAGCCAAAAGCTGGAAGTAACTACAAAGAATTTGTAGTCCAACTCCTTTTTACATATAGGAAGACCAAGATCTTTCTCTGGTCAAAGTAAATAATTAGGCTTTCTTTTTCAATAGTTGTGTTGGTCAATAACTATTTATAAAGCATCTACTATGTGCTTGGCACTGTGCTAAATGCTGGGAGACAGAAAGGCAAAAGATAGTCCCTCACCTCAAGGAAGTCATAATCTAATGGGGAAGTTGATAAGCATAATCAAAACAGGAATGAAGACAAGGTAAATAGAGTACCTTGTTTCCTTGAGCTACCTTTAGTCCATTTGTACTTAAAAGAGAGAGGATCTTGGAGTTACTAGGGAAGCTAAATAGTGCAGTGAATAGAGTATCTAACAGGCCTGAAATCAGAAAGAATGATCTTCCATTCAAATCTGGCCACATAGACTTACTATCTGTATGATCCTGGACAATTCATTTAAACTTGTTTCCACATCTGTAAAATGAGAGGGAAAAGGAAATGGCAAACTACTCCAGTATCTTTACCTAGAAAACCCCAAATGGGATCATGTGGAGTTGAATACCACTGAAATGTCTGAACAGCAACAGCCTAAATCAGAGATTATCTTGAGATCATATGAATGACTAATCACAGAAAGGTAGTTATTCATAATGAACAACTTTGATCCCTGATCTTGATGTAAATTGTGTACTCTTTAGTCTGTGGCGAAAGGGTGATTTGGGGTCTCAAACCCTCCTGACCTCTGGGAGGGGCACATTCTTATGTCCATAAAGGAAACTCCAAAATAAGTAAGCTCATTCAATTGGAGAATTTGACCAGGGGTGTAATCACCATCCTCTATTGAATCAAAAAATTAGCCCTTAATCTCCTTAGCCTCAAACCTCAGAAGGCTAATAAAAGACAACTCGAAACCCTAATCTTTGCTAATTGTGCTTTTGGACTTAGCCCACTAAGTCTTTTTCAGTGTAAACCCATCTTTGCAAAATTATCCTAACAGGATTTTTTGCTCACTAAGAAAGCTGTTTTCTTAATACAAATAAATCCCCTTTTGCCACAAACTTCTTGCCTGTATTTATTGGGGTTTGCAAATTCTTTCGCAAAACCTGCAGACCAGCCAAAGGGGATCCCATTGCTGTTAAGGGATCTCTCAACTCTCATTTCTCATACTTCATCAAAATGATTTGGGGACTGAAAAGGAGAGACCTAATTTCATTCAGCTTATATTAGTTACATGTATGGGTATAACTAAAGAATTATGAATATGCATTTATATGGGCATAGACACAAGATGAGTGTTATCGCATGTATGTACCATTAATGGAAAGAGTGAGCAGGCATAGCTAAGAATTCTATGTAATGAGGCATCAGGGGCCCATACATGGGGAATACATGTGAAGGGGCAACACACATCTTCCACATAGAAGGATATCTTTAGTAGGCCTGCTCCTTACCAAGCATGCCATCTCCACTGAATACTGTTCTTTTGAGCTGGACAAAGTGGTATTTCTACCTCTTCTAATTTGGTAATAGAGGCATTTTTCCCGGTCATATTCTTCATTGGTTGCTATGGAGTTTCTCCTGAGCAGATTCTGGTATCATACTCTAGCCTACTGAAGACCCAGCAGGCCCATGTTCAAAATAGCAAGTGAACAGAACAGGTAAGATGAATATGAAGTATAAAAATATCTAAACTATGTTATAAACCAAGAAAATAAAACATTAAGCATATAAATTAAAATTAAAAACATGGAAAAAACAATTATCTAAAGAAATATTTATTATTTGAAGATATAAAAATGTCATCTCCCTGAAATGTGATCTTTCTTCCTTTAAGAGCTTCCTGTAAGAATGCCAGAATGCAACATCTATCTGCTCTTGATGCCACCCACTCATCTTCAAAATATAGTTTTGCTTTCACTTTTAATAACTGTAAAAATCTTTTTTTCCCTTTAGTTACCTCAGATGAAGAAGATCTCTTTTCAAAGTCTGACATGAAAACACAAAAGACTCACCGTAGCAAGCTTCTGAACATCTTCATCAGAAGCTCCCAGGGAGGCCAGT